>NC_134496.1:29977435-30277435 GCF_040206685.1 Ascaphus truei
GGATAAGCGGGGGCCGGGGAGAGAAGGCGGAACACCCTCGCTACCATCTGCAGCCATGCGCGGGTATTGGGGGTGGGAAGCAGGGAGTAAGGGGGAACTGCAGGAGGCAGGGAAGGAGCAGAGGAGATGGAGGATTGGAGAGTACTTACTTTAGTACTCTCCAACAGTTCTCTGGCCAGAAAAAATGGCCACTCGTTGGGGGCTGGCTCATATAGAGCCTGGCCGCGCGCCCACAAAGTCTGGGAGCGCACGCCAATCAGCAATAAGATAGGGGGAGTTATTTATTTATTTTTTCAGCACGAGCAGGGAAAATTCAGCGCGAGCGGGGAAATGTAAAAAAACAAGCACGTGTTCGGCTTGGGCCAATATTTACTCGCCCGGGGGTTAAATCCACCCACCCCGGGCGTGTAAATGTATAGGATTGTCGAACACTGTATATATATAACCCCAATAACCCCTAACATACACATATATGCACATCAATGATACTATAGGCCGGCGGGGGCCCTCGGGTGTTACTCACGGGCCTGCAGTACCAATTATGTGCCCCCCAAAATTAATGTCTAAACACATACATACTTATAAAGAAATAACCACCCCCCTTAACACATACAGTATAGTAATGGCCACAATTACTATTATCCACAAAGGGATAATAGTGAATGTGCCCATTTTAAATACATAAACAGCAATAAATACATTAAATACATATAGCACTCACCCATGTCCGGCTGCCACGATGAAGGCCATCCTCCTCTTCATCCTGCCCATGCCCCCTCCACTGCTGCAAAACAGACACAAAAATGAAATCATCCAATGTAATGTCCCCTAACCCTTTAATCACCATAGCGGTTATTAACCGCTACAGTCATTAAGGGGTTAACCCACCCTCACCCACCACTCGGGATGCCTACATACCCTCCCACACTAACCCCCCACCCCCCACCCTGTGAGGCTTAACCACCCTCACCCACTACCCACAAGGGAGGCCTACCCACATACCGTTGGGGAACCCCCCCCCCCACCCCCAGTACCCACAATAAAAACAATACAGTGACACACAATAAACATCATTATATTTATTAAATACATTACCCACCCCCTGTGCCCCCCCATAAATACAAGATTTATCCTTTTACAAACAGGGTTCATAATACAGCCCCACGTGAGTCCCCGGTGGGCTGGCGGGAAACCTGACAGACATACAGGGTACCAGCAGCTCATTTGAAACAGGTTCTGGAGGCCTATTGGTGGGTTCCGCCATGTGCCATGGCTCCCAGGTGGTCTCCTTGGGTCACCGTGGGTCACAATTGGGTCCCCACGGTAAGCCCAAGGATGTCTGGGAGCTCCGGGTCAGACCCACAGGTGTCTGCGGGGCCTCAGGTGGTTCCCATGGGGGTCTGGGAAACTCACGAGTGCTCACTATGGGTCCGCGGTGCCCCCACGGATGTGGGACCACCGCTTTATCCCCGCACCTATGGGTCGGCGGCGCCCCCACGGATGTGGGACCACCGCTTCATCCCCGCAGACTACAGGTCCACGGTGCCCCCACAGATGTGAGGCCACTGCTTCATCCCCGCATGTGTCACCCATGAAACCACCAGCCTGATACCCGTGAGATACCCGAGGAGACCACAGGTGGTCTCCAGAGGTCTCACGCAGAACCATGGAACAAACACTACAATAAAATTAATTTCCTTTAATAATCCTAACTGAATTTACAATCACAATCATCAACTGCAAAACAAATACCTCAAATGCCAATAAACACATAGCATTTACATTGTATATATGATGCATACAATCTATGCACCATATACATTCTGCAAATGAATGTTAACCCTTTCTGCTAGTGAATGTTTTTAATAATGGGCCAATAATCTATTATCCCTATCTGGATAATAGTTATTTTGCACATTATTGTACTGTAGGTGTTGGGGAGGGGGGGGGGTGAATGTATTGAATGTATAGGCCAGGTTTATTTTTTTTACATTCAGGGTTTGTTCCGTGGTTCTGCGTGAGACCTCTGAAGACCACCTGTGGTCTCCTCGGGTATCTCACGGGTATCAGGCTGGTGGTTTCACGGGTGACACATGCGGGGATGAAGCGGTGGTGCCACATCCGTGGAGGCACCGCCGACCCATAGTCTACGGGGATGAAGCGGTGGTCCCACATCTGTGGGGGCACCGCGGACCCATAGTGAGCACTCGTGAGTTCCCCAGACCCCCATGTGAACCACCCGAGGCCCCGCAGACACTTGTGGGTCTGACCCGGGGCTCCCAGACATCCTTGGGCCTACCGTGGGGACCCAATTGTGGCTCACGGTGACCCAAGGAGACCACCTGGGGGCCATGGCGCTTGGTGGGACCCACCAACAGGCCTCCAGAACCTGTTTAAAACGAACTGCTGGTACCCTGTATGTCTGTCAGGTGCCCGCCAGCACACCGGGGACTCGCGTGGGGCTGTGTTATGAACCCTGTTTGTAAAAGGATAAATCTTGTATTTATGGGGGGGCACAGGGGGTGGGTAATGTATTTAATAAATATATTGATGTTTATTGTGTGTCACTGTATTGTTTTTATTGTGGGTACTGGGGGTGGGGTTCCCCAACGGTATGTGGGTAGGCCTCCCTTGTGGGTAGTGGGTGAGGGTGGTTAGGCCTCACGGGATGGGGGGTTAGTGTGGGAGGGTATGTAGGCGTCCCGAGTGGTGGGTGAGGGTGGGTTAATTCCTTAATGACTGTAGCGGTTAATAACCGCTATGGTGATTAAGGGGTTAGGGGACATTACATTGGATGTTTTCATTTTTGTGTCTGTTTTGCAGCAGTGGAGGGGGCATGGGCAGGATGAAGAGGAGGATGGCCTTCATCGTGGCAGCCGGACATGGGTGAGTGCTATATGTATTTAATGTATTTATTGTTGTTTATGTATTTCAAATACACAGTGGGTGTATGTTGTTTATTGCTATGTTTATTGGGGGGAAAATGTCCCCAATAAACATGCTATTCTGCCTTAACCCCTTCATTGCCTTAGCAGCTATCTGCTATGGTAATGAAGCATCATTTATGTATTTTTAATAATATTGTGTGGAAGCATGGGGTCCCCTGAGCTGAACCGCATTGATTTGTGGCTCAGAGACCCCCTGCTTCCCGTGTTACAGGCCCCGGTTTGGGGCACCGGTGCCAGTGTCGCCGCCATATTTATAGTGGACACCTGATGACACATTCCGGGGCCTGTAACTCGGGAAGCAGGGGGTCCCTGGTCCACAAAGCAACGCGGTTCAGCACAGGGGACCCCCTGCTCACAGTACACTATTTTTAAAAATACATTCATGCTGCTTCGTTACCGTAGCACATAGCCGCAAAGGTAAGGAATGAGTGTATATTTATATGTGTGTTTTACTCATAGTGTAGATGTGCAGAGGGTCTCCGGAGCTGAACCGCTTTGGTTTTAGGTCCGGGGACCCCCTGCTTCCCGAGATACAGGCCCCTTTAGGGGGTGCCGGTATCCCTCTGCTTTGTTTACATTCCGCGGTCACGTGATCGGGACCTTTAAATGCAGAGGGATACCGGTACCTCATAAAGGGGCCTGTATCTCGGGAAGCAGGGGGTCCCCGGACCTGAAACCAATATGGTTCAGCTCCGGAGACCCCTTGCACATATAAACTATCAGTAAAAGTCGTTTATAAATACTTAATTTTTTGCCGATGTTTGCGCTGAGAGAGCGGCTTGTCTCTCTCTGCTGCAAACACCTATCGGCAGAAACGGCTAATCGGAAGGCTTATCGGGAGCCAGGCTGTATCGGCACAGGCTCATCAGCAGTTTTGATTTCGCAGTGATTCGGCAGGGATCAGCATGGATTCGGCCCTTACTGAATACTGCGAGGGCAAATCGCCAAAAAAAGGCCTATCGGCAACACTTGCAGAAGAGATTTTATCGGGGCTTTCTGCATGAGGCCCATAGTCCTCCATTACACAAACCCCTTGAATGCAAATTACACATATCCCATCCATGCCACTGCCAGAGACGATAATCAACTAGGACGTGCATCTTGTGTATCTTGTACTATTCAGAACCCCAACCCTAATGAACAGCCATTGCCATACATCATCTGACTGTAACAATGCGGGCATTATGAGTCTCCTACGTTGAAAAGTGCACTTGCATTAGATGTTCCTAATTTATTACAGTCTAAAATCGTTTTTCAACTGTGCAAGTACCTATATTCTGGCAAAAAAAAAAGACTTACGCCATCTTTAAGGTGACAGGAAAAGCAAACGCAGAAACCCCCAAGGAAATGTAACACAAGCTGCACATTCCTTAGTACGTAATGTAGAACTGTGCCAATATGGAAATGTAACTCCACCCTAATTACTCCCACTTGATCCTTACATCTCTCATCTCGTTTCTTGTAGACACAAATGTATTTGAAAATATTATTATTATTATTATCATTTATTTATAATGTGCCAACATATTCCGTTGCGCAGTACAATAGGGTGGAAGATAAAAACATAAAATAAACATTAACATATATTGTTAAAGTAGGTAAGTAGGGCCCTCCCCAAGGAGCTTACAATCTATAAGAAAGGGTAAGTGACAACATAAGGTACAGGCGGTTTTAGGAAGGTTGGTGTGTGTTATTTGAAGGAGTTGGCATTGGAGAAGAAGGAAATGGGATTATGCAGGGGTGGAGCTGTGCGGGCCGGGTGTGTGACAATGGAAATACTTCAATATACATCTGAAATACTTTACCCAAGACCAATAACAGAGCAGCTGATGACAGGAAATAGCTGACACCCTTTAATTGCCAGTGTCACCAAAGGCTACAGCCTTTACTGCAACTCAGGTGTTATCTCCTAAAGACTTTGAAGTAGAGTGAAATCAGTTGCACAGCAAAAAGACACCCACAGTAGAGATGCAGAGGAGGAGGAGAAGGTGATGATCTCTAGGTCTTTGAAGTTGTCAGTGTTTTCCTGGTGCTGTTAACTCTGTCCATGCTGGGTTAGTGGATGGGAGCAGTGAAGGAGAGGATACTGCGGAGACTCTCTTTTGGGCCTCCTTGATGGCAACTTGGGTGTTATCTCCAAATGAGCCTAAGGTAAAGGGACATGAGCTGCACAGCAAACAGATTCCCACAGCAGAGATGCAGGGGGGAGGAGATGACGAACTCCAGGTCACGACAAAATAACTCCTTTGCGGCAACATTTTGCCTTTGATACAGTACATAGAGCCCATTGATGTGGACATCTCAGTAGGTATGGAGTGAGTAATGGTCTATGCTTTCCCAGAATCCACCATTCCTTTCCACTGTTGGAGGCAAAATACTGGGTTTAATGAACTAATTGTATGTATTATTATTATAAATATCTTGGGAAGAGAGAACTGTGAAGCAGGAGTGGAGTGGGATAACGTTGGCCCTGACTACCAGGAGATTTGGATAGTGCCAGGGTTTATTCGAGTAGGAGAAGGGGAGGGAGGTGACTTGACCTGTTCTGGTTAAGCAAAGAACACCTAAAGGGGGAAAAAGCCATTGCTTGTCCTGTACGAAAAGATGCATATGTTGGAAGACTGATACAGTACATCAGCCATTTTTCATAAAAGGTGATAAAGCTTAGCGTACGTTACAGTCATTTTACTTGATTGAGACTTAAAATCAACCCTGATTAAGAAAAACTGAGAAACTCTGAATGTTTTCATATGAGTCAATAAACGTTGTGTTTAATATATCAGAAAATTGCTACATTTAAATAAAATAACCAAGTTAAGTCCTGCCAAGTAATGACTTCATAGTTTCCCTCTGTGTGCTGCCATGTACTGTACATTGTTTTGCATCTCTCTGATGTCCAGCTGTCACCTACTGTAATGCCGTGTATGGGCTCTGCCTGTGACAGCGACCATTTGGTGACAACAGGAGGGGTTGTTTGGTAACTGGGATATTAATATAAAGTTTTCATTTCAGACTGAGTTTCTTTATCTGTGATGTATCCCCAGTGTTAAAAGTATCTCTGCTGCTCGATCATTTAGCTACAGATGTAGCAGACGTTAGTGCTCTCCCTGGCGGGTGGAAATGGGGGGCCCACAGTACGAGCAGACACCATTGTAATGGCGTTAGCCACATGTGGAAAAGGGGTGGGGCTAATGTAGCCCAGCAGGTTGGACTAACGCCTGCTACATCATATCCTGTCATCTGGTGAAATCTGAAGGGTATGTGACATTACACTAATGTACTTCCTGTACCATAAATTACATCACCAAAATGACAACATGGAGACTCACTGTTTTACTTTATTTTTGTAAAACATTAAGAACTTTCTATATGCTTTTAACAAAAGGTGTGGGGCGGGGGGGGGGTGTCAATAAAGTAGAATATGTATAGGTGTAGCCTGCCTTTAATATGGCCCAAATTGCATACAGTATTCCTGTGCAAAATCAGAAAAAGCAATACTATTACATTCCATGATAATATTCTCATTCTACCGGTAAAGTTCAAATATAATCCAAAGTAATTAATTTTTCTCTGAGTCACTATTTTTACTAATCTATTAATAGAGAGGAGAGCAAAATAAAATAAGCGAGAAATATATTAAAAAAGCGTAATTGTGTCCTAAGCATTGCCTATGTTCAAAGTTCTTTTTTTTTTCTTTTTTCGTCGCCTAATTATCTTTTTTTTTCTTCTTTTTCTTTGATATAAATGAACAAAGTTCTTTTTGAACTGCTGGAACCTGGCGGCTTTCCATTTAATTCACCAGCATCCCACTGCCTATTTAGAATAGCTTTGAATTCTGAATTGCGATTACAGCCCTGTGATCACACATGCTTCTTTTAAATACTGCACATTGCATTAACCAGCAAGCATTTCAGCATGTTATTTTCATGGGGTGGGGGAAGTCACTTATGTACGCATGTATGTAAATCTTTGTGCATGGCGTCATTCGTGTACATAGCGCTTCACAGCAGTAAAACACGTGACAAAATAATAGGAGACATAATGAGAATAAGCGCTACAGACAAAAAAAAGCAACATTAGGAAGATAAATCCCTGTCCCCAAAGAGCTTATAGTCTAACTGGTCAAAGTAATCTACTGCCACAGGACCCCTTTTTAAGCTAGAAAACACCTTAAAATCCATTGACTTGATGTGGTTGTAGACTGCTTAGTAGATATGGGCCATAACTCCTTCACTGATAGATGGGCCTACAAAACATTGGAAAAATGAAAATGTATTGGAGTCAGGAAGGAATTTATTTCCCCCCTTAATGGGGTTTTTTGTTTGCTTCCTCTGGATCAATAAGTAAGTATAGATATAGGGTAAAGTATCTGTTGTCTAAATGTAACATAACTTGATGGACATACGTCTTTTTTCAACCTCATCTACTATGTAACTAACTATGTATGAAATATTCAAATGCCATTACAAGCATCAATATTAAATAGTATTCCTCTTGAGAAAAAATCTGTTAAGTTGTCAGAGAGTGCATTTTCTTTTAAAACTCTGTTTCTCTTACTGCTTAGTGGAACTGCAGCTTTATTCGGGACAAAGGGGGAAAAAAACATTTAGTTTCACTAAGAAAATTCAGCCATGGCTCTGAGGTGCAGTGCAAAGCAATGTGTTGTAACAAATTGGTTTAAAGAAGCTATGCATAATTGATCAAAGAAATAAAAATACTATTTCATGCGTCTCCCATAAAGCTAGTACAGGAGACTTTGTTTCATAAACCCAATATATAAAGGCAATTTTGAAGCTAAACTGTTGCAGAGGATCATTTTTATTGTGTGCCTCTTAACATAAATGTATCCAAGAGCTTCACTCTTTTTTATCACCGCGTGCATTAGCTTGTGATTTGGAGAATGTTCATTGGAGGAGTAAGAGAGAGCAGGTTATATGGAGCAATAGGAGGAGTTATAGGGAAAGGATATATGGAGAAATAGGAGAAGATTGTAGGAATAAAATAGAGCTATGTAGTTAGAAGACAAACATTATAATAGATACGGGAATTACTCCCTCACAGATATAGGCATTATCTCATATAATGCCTCTTAAAATAGTTTTTTCAGAAATGTCCTTATTACTTTGTGTTTTACAGAGATATGTTCCAACAAAAACCCTGAAGTTAATGAATGCAAGATACGGTTATTAACCCCTCCTATGTCTCAAGGACCTGCAATGTTGAATATTACATATTGTTCCTACTGTAAAGCAATCCCTTTAAACTTGTGTTGCATAATCCAATTTCTCTTACTCCTATAAATTAAGTGAAAACTCCAGCTTAGTGTGGGACAAAGAAATAAAAAAAAAATCCATTTAGTCTCATCAAGGAAATTCAGCAGTGGCCCCGAGGTACAGATTACCCAGAAAGTCATTTTATCCTTGTTAATGTCACAATGTTTCATCAAATTTTAATCCTTGCCAACCCTGCACACTCAGATGTCTCAGCTCGAGAGGCAGGCTTGTAACTGCTGATTTGATTTCAAAGTTGATTTATTGAGAGGTACAGTAGGTTTGGAAACCCGATGCTGTATAATAATCCTCTTAATTAGGGGAAGCAGACATGAATATAGGAAAAGGGGGGGGGGAATAGATAAACCATACAGGGGTAAATTCTAGAGATGTGCGAACCTGCCTGAATCCGAACAGTGGATTTTCCTGGGATTTTCAAGTCAAATTAGATCCACACGCTGAGATCCAGGGTCAGATTTCATCCACTTTAGCCCACTCGGATTCTTTAAAATTCCGACCATGGGGCTCGGATTCTCGGAATTTTATAACACAATGGCTTAAGGTTGAGGCTGCACTCCTCATACAGTATATATACTCCTCCTGCCCCTACTATAATCCCTACGGATTCGGATTCGGTTTGCAGGTTCGGATTCCAAATCCGTCAAACAGATTTTCAGTAATAATAAAACATTTTAAAAAAAAACCGAACCAGCCTTTTTGAGACTGATTCGTGGAAATCCGCCGCTCAAAGGAACTGGCCAATCCACATCTGATTCGGATTTAAGTTGAAAAATCTCCCATCTCTAGTTACTTCTATATTGTCCAAAGCAGCTGTTTGGGCCGTTTTCAAGTGAAAATTCCCATTGAAGTCAATAAACAGATTTCAGACAATATAGAATCCCCCCTCCCCCCCATAGTGTAAATCAGTATTGTACTCAACTGTTAAACACAAGTCCACCGATGGAGGGGGGGGGGTTGATAAGTGTCCAGGGCAGAGATGGGCTTGGCTGTCAGAGAAAGGAAGTTGGGTCTCACCCTCTCTGGTGCTGCCAGACCCGCCAGTAGTATAAAGGTTAAACACACAGAAATTGCCTCTGCGATGAGGTTACTATAGCCATAGAAGCAGCCTACCTTTTAAAACAGGGGTAGTAATCTACATGTAGGTCCAAAATTGTTGGTCGCGGTTTTATCAACGCAAGTGCCCCTGTGCAGCAAAAATATACAATGCTGGTTATTGGAACGAACTATACCATATTGCTTTAATTTTAAGTGCATACAATAATTAAGTACGGGGGTTAGGGGCCGGGTGTGACATTGGGGGAGAGAGTGGCATGGTGGAGAGAGTGACATGGGGGGCAGAGAAAGTGACATGGGGCAGAGAGAGGGACATGGGGGAGGGAGGGTCACCTGGGGAGGGGAGAAAGTTACATGGGGAAGAGGCTGACATGTGGTGAGAGAGATATGGGGGAAAGTGACATCATGGGCTTAGAGAGTGACATGCGGAGAGGTGAAGTAGAGTCAACTTGGGGAGAGGAGCGAGGAGGTTTGTTTGGTGGGAGGACTTGGGGAGAGGAGCGAGGAGGTTTGTTTGGTGGGAGGACTTGGGGAGAGGAGCGAGGAGGTGGGGGTTAGGGGGAATTGGGGAAAGATGCAGAGTTAAAGGGAAATGGGGAGAGAAGCGGGGGACATGGATAGGGGGAATTGGGCAGAGTGGAAGGGGGAGTGGTGGGTGGAATTGGGGAGAGGAGTGAGGAGGTGGGGTTAGAGGGGATTTGGGAAGAGAAGCGGTGAGGTCTGTTTGGTGGAGGACTTGTAGCGAGGAGCAGGGAGGTGGGGGTAGAAGACCTAAGGAGAGAAAGAGAGGAGAGAAAACAATTGTAAATAACTGTTACATTTATTAGTATAGGGAACATTGTCGCCGCAGCCCAAAATATTTCCTGGTCTCTTTCAAAGGAGGTGATAGTGTGGATTTAGGCCGCGGTCTGACTGTTGACTACCCCCGCTATAAAAGTTTTTAGTATGGGATGGATATTTGCACCATTTCTCAACTTGGAAATCTTTTTATAACTAGTCCCCATTAAATCTTGTATCTGTTTTCCAATCTTTTAATCTCCTGTACCCTGCAGTTGAGTCGAAAAGATCTTTCTCCTTCCCCCATTACCACGGCATTTGCTGGTCCCAATCAATAAATAAAACTCAGACCCAGTAAACATAATTCACACATCCCACAGTGCCTTAATAATCCCAGCTAATTGTAATGGATGCCTTAATGCTTCTACGCCCACCTGCAGAGAACTGTGAAAATTGCAAAAGGATGTCATTTCAGCTCGCTTTTTCTGCCTGCTCTGCCTTACTTACTCCCAGCCATTAAAAATCTTGCCTATCTCCTTCCAGCAGTTGTTCCTCAGCTCTAGCACTGCAGGTGGAAAATGCATTATGAAGTTCAAGATACAAACCCCTACTTTTCTTCACATAGCCAAACTAATGAGTTTGGTTCCTTGCGTTGACTTACTGTAGCTCAATTGCCAAAAATATGAGAGACCAGTGATGGGGTTGTTTTGTTTTATCAATGTCTCCCAGCTGCAAAAGTGTGACATAAAACAGCATTTACATAGATTTACCAAACCTAAGACATAGTAATAGCATTTTATTTTGTTTGTTAATAAATCAGGTGCTGTTTTCATACAATTTTTTTTTTCCAGTTTTGTAACACGGATTAAAAAAATGAAAATCACAGGGGTTTTCTGCACTGCAAAGTCTCTGGACTACACAACTGGGGCAATGATGGAGCAAAAAACAACTGGAGATTTGTCAAATAAATCTCATTGTCTGTCTAAGTGAGAAAGGATCTGTAAAAAAAAGGTCTGTGACAGCTGTGCCAGGGAGGCCGTCCCTGCTCCTTCTCCTTCGAGCTGCTCAGCTGTAGCAGGAGGAGTCTTATTTATTTATAAAATGTTTTACAGGAAGTAATACAATGAGAGTTACCTCTCGTTTTCAAGTATGTCCTGGGCACAGAGTTATAACAATGCATGGTTACATTAAATAAACAGGGTTATATAGTCAATTCACAGACATTTCATGGACAGTTAGAGTTGGAAAATTAGGTGCAGGGGATAAAAGGGCTGGTGAGTTTCAGAGTCTGCTCTATCAGTGTCCCACTACGAAGCATAAAGTAATACAGAGTTTAAACACAACAGCACATAAATTGTATATATCATTTGTACATAATCACACACAACATGCACAATTAGAGCACTGTAGGTCCCATAGTCCAATACGTACACTGGTTCAGAAAACTAGCATCCAGGCGCGGCTCAGCGTGGTCTCAATACTTCGGTGGGAAATCCCGGTGGATGAATGTTAAGATATTCGGTGGGGTCCCAGAGGGCTTTGTCTGGCGACCTAGTCGTCTGGCTGCCATCTTAATAATAAATGGTTTCTAGACATTTCTAGTGACATTGAAACATGTATATTGTATAGAAACGCGTGTTACGTTCATGCAGTCCTTTTTTTGTGAAAAAAAAATAGGCGCTGATACTCAGGGATGGAGGCCTTGTGAGACCCCCTCTATTTCCCACCCCCCCATCTCTCTTTCTCCTTGGCCATACCTCCTCTCTCTCCTCTGCCACATCCCACCTGTCTCGCTACTCTGCCATACACCCAACTCTCTCCTCCACCCCCCCCACCTCTTTCTCCCCCATCCCACCTCTCTCTCTCCTACATTACCTATCCCTCCTCTGCCACACCACACCTCCCTCTCTCTCCCCCAGACCCTCACTCCCCTCTCCTCCACCACACTCCCTCCTCTCTCTCTTCCCCACCCTCACCACCACAATTTTCTCTCCCCCACCCCCCCAGATACAAATTACCACCACTCCACCCCCAAATACAATTACCACCCCCCCCAAATACAATTCCCCCCTCCACAAATACACTTACCACCCTCCCCATCCCCACAAATACACTTACTACCCCCACCCCTACAAATACACTTTCCACCTCCCCAAACCAACAAATACACTTCCCACCCCCACAAATATACTTACCACCGCCCCCTCAAATACACTTACCACCCCAACTCCAGAAATACCCGCCCCCTCTCTTTTTTCTTTTTATATTATCCTTCTTTCTCTCCTCTCATTTATCTGTTTCACTCTATCTATTTAAACCCTTCACCTCTTTCCCTTCCTTTCTATCCCCCATTTACAATGTGTTTTTATGTATTTATTGCATGTATCTTTGTGATTCAAGTGTGATCCTGTAATACCTTTACATGATCAATTATGGGTTATTACCTACATGGGTGGCTTTTTGCAGTGTCTTTTATTTAATTATTAATATATTGCTGATGAAATTTATTTGTTTTTATTAATATAAGGTTCAATGCATACCGTTTGCATTCACAATACCTTTTAAGCCTCGTTAGTGCATTGCATTTATTATGCATGTACTCCTATTGGCTAATTCTCTACCCTATTGGGAACCCAGTATTACTGTTTAAAAGGCCCCCACGTAGGTGTCCAAAATATGCCTGATGAAGCACAACACTGTGTGAAACGCGTTGCGAAAGCCCTACGGTGCAGCTAGAAGTCAGCCCACAGGTGTACCTACCCCCAGCTGTCCCATCAACAACCAGAGACCCTTCGGCACGCCGGAGTGAGTTTCTCTGGGAAACCGGCATTTGAGGCGGGCTACTATTCACGGGTCCTGCGAGAAGCTGCAACCCGGAAGTAAGAACTATATGGTGCTGAGCCAGGCAGCCCCAGCACGTGGGTCTACCTTGTAAGCCTCTGCACCATCTCTTTATGCCCAGGACACCACCAGGACTGTTTCCTCTGCACCTTAATACTGGATGTACTTACCCTTATATGTAAGTTTTTATTGTTACTACTACTAACATGTTTTAATTAAATCTTGACCCTCGGTGCGCTTTTGTGTTTTATTCCCTGCTGTTGCCCGCGTTTGGAGCCATCCTGCGACGGGACCTGTGGAGGAGGGGTGCCTTCACATCACATCAGCTGCAAGAGGGAAGAGTTGATCCACTACGAGATCCTGTTAGGAAGCAAGAGCGCGGTTTGACTTTCTTATCTATGGTAACTGTGTTGCTTATTTCTAAGGAACACTACTTTCCCTTTACCCCACATCATTCTCGCTGCACTACCAAACACTTCCATTTAGTATTACAATTGTGTTATCCAGTAGATATTTGTTCACTGTGCTATTGTGCAATTTATATTTATTTAGCAATTGTTTTTCCTCCTCCATGTTCCAATTCCCTCCCCCCCCTTCCCCAGGCCCTTCTTCCCTGCCACTCATTTCTCCTCTGTCCCTCCCCTCCTCCTCCCCCCCCAGGTCTGTGCCTCCACCTTCCCCTGCCCTTATTAGACGTATTATGGATGTACCACACACTAGCCAATTCCTACAATGTATTAACAATAGATACGGGAAGGCAGAAATCCTTAACAAATTATTCTCTGATAAACCTCTGACTGAGGAAAATGTACCTAATCTCTCTGATCAAATTGATACTTTGCATAAACTAATAGAAAAAGAAACTCGGTCCTGGTTGGATATGGTCACACTAGAGGAGTATGCCAGGTGTGGCCGTATTCCCAGAGGCTTAAGATTTAGAAAAAAACCAACATATGCTGCTGACAATGACGAATTTGTAAAGGAGTGGGACAGACTCCTTGATCATTGTTCATTTGAATTGATCAGATTGCTGGTGTTAGAGAGAAAGAAAGAACTAACAGAATTAGACTCCAAGATCACTCAGATCAAAAATGAGATTCTATCAATGTCTTGCTTAGATCAATTACCCAAACTTACAGAAGACATGTGTTCTAAATTGAAGAAATTTGAAAATCAAATATTGGCATCCAAAAATAGGAAATTTCTTAGGGATAAACTTGACTATTCTCTAAACCAACAGAGATCATGGGATAACTCGAGAGACAAGAAACAACAGGAAGGAGTAGATGCTTCACATAATCCCAAGACGCCCGTTCCTACTCCCAATTTAGACCATGTAAGTAACAACCCACATAAATCTCACAAATATCATCCACAACCACCCAGAACACCCAGAGACCCCAATTATTATCAACACAATCCACACTTCTTTCCTCATCACGACCAACATTATAGACACACGCCTCAACATCATAGAGACAGCACTTCATATAAACCCCCATGGGGTCACCCCACGGGACACCCTAGTCATTGGAAATATCAAAAATCAAAAAATAATAAACATTACCAGAAGTATCACTACACACGTGATCACAACCCTAGAGAACCCCCTAGGAACTCAAGGAGTACAGTGACACAACAGCAACCAAACATTAAAGATATCAAAGAGAACCCAATCCCAGTGACTAATAAATATGAGGTCTTAGGAACATTGCCAGAATCACAAAATGAGGATTTTTTAGCCAGATTGAATCAAGTCAGGCAAACAATACCAACCTGGGATCCAAATCATCCACCAGAGACCAAACAAAAACCATCAAGAAAAAGGGAGAATTCAGAAGGGGAACAAGGGGGAGAGGAGGAATCATTACAACCCTGCAAAAAACCCACGCAGACAATATCACACTGATTAACAACGGTATTTACAATTTATCATCTATCACTGTAGATAATACACTTATGATGCTGTTAAGTAAAGGTTTATCATTTGCCCCCACATGTGAAGCTAAGAATTTCGATCTGTATGTGGATCTTCAAAAATTCACTCGAAAACTCACACTGGGTAGACATTTTTCGAATGCTCCATACAGTGTTGAAGCAGCATCCCTCGATATATGTTCAAATATTGAGGGCTTTACCATAGAAGAACAAGCTGCGTTGGTTGACCTCACCAACTTAGCAGATGAGGGATATATGGATGCTCATTCTAAATGTCCAGTGAACCATACGAACTATAAACCTCGATCAGTCTTTTATCCCTATCACTCTCGTGGTCATTATATAGAAATCTTCAATAAATTAGTAGAGAAGGATTTTAGAGAACTGTGCCAAATTGAACATGGGAAACATAAATACACTAATAACCTAACTACACAAGAAAAACTAGTATTACAAGAATTAAAAAACAATCAAGATGTCATTATACGTGAGGTAGATAAAGGCGGGGCCATTGTCCTCCAAAACAGGACTGATTACTGTAGGGAGGCATTACGGCTGTTATCTGATAGTAATTCCTATCGGAAACTATCCAAAGATCCCACCAAACAATATCAGGAAGATCTTAAATTACTACTTGTAAGTGCACGACAATCTGGTGTGCTAAGTAAGGCAGAATACGAGTACCTATTTTGCGCTGCTCCCACCATCCCTATCCTTTATCACCTACCCAAGATTCACAAATCCCTCACTGATCCTCCTGGGCGACCTATTATATCGGGTATTAACTCTAAAACTCTCTCACAGCGAACCTTTCCCAATATGTAGACACTTTTTTACAACCTCTTGTGCCAACATTACCTTCACACTTATTAGACACTACCTCGGTTCTTACTCTACTTCACGATTTTCCTTGGGTGAACACCTATTTACTAGCCACTTTAGATGTACAGGCACTTTACACATCAATACCTCACAAAGGTGGATTAGAAGCTATAGATTTCTATCTAGCACTTCACGATACACTCCCACCTATACATTGTCACTTTATTCACGATTCCATAGAGTTCATTTTGCAACACAATTATTTTCTTTTTCAGCACGACTACTATGTACAACACTGTGGTACTGCTATGGGGACCCGCTTTGCACCTTCCTTCGCCAATCTTTACATGGGATGGTGGGAGTCGATGCATATATGGGGTATCACTGTATCTCCTCCTCAGTTAAAACTCTGGAGGAGATACATTGATGATATACTAGTTGTCTGGGATGGCGATGAGACGTCATTTAAAAACTTTGTTGATAGAATAAATAACAACAACTTTAATCTCACCTTTACTAGCAATGTCCAAAAGGACAATACTACCTTCCTGGACCTATCAATCTCCATTAAGGGAGACTCTCTTCTTACCCAAACTTTCTTTAAAGACACTAATGTAAATTCCTATTTGCATCCCAAAAGCGGACATCAAAAGAAGTGCATTGACAATATTCCGTATAGCCAATTTCTCCGCATCAGGAGGAATTGTGCAACTGTTGATAGCTATATGGAACAGTCACAAATACTGATTAAACGCTTTAGACACAAGGGCTATCAGGAGGAATTAATATCCGAATCCTACCTTAAAGCACTGAATAAAAATAGGGATTCATTACTACTAAAAAAGAAAAAGAGTAAACAAATTCATGCCAAAACCATAGGATGTAAAAACACTGACTTAGAAGTCGATAACATTCACACACTCGATTCCCCCCCTGTCAACCATAAAAAAGACAAACAAGAGACACCATATTTTGTGACACAATTTAATTCTTCCCATAACTCCATAAAAAATATTTTGACCAAACATTGACACATTTTACATATGGATCCAATTTTAAATAAATTCCTTGCCCCGAAACCACCCGTTGTTTTTAAAAAAGCACAAACTTTAAAAACCATCCTTGCCCCTAGTCTATTAAAGGGAACAGACAAAGAACCCAAGAAAGATCTAAGGGACCAACTGGGAGTCGTGGGAAATCATAAATGCGCTAGGTGCAAGATTTGCCCAAAAATGCTAACCTGTAAGACCTTTAAATCCCACGTTACAGGGACTATTTTCAAAATGTCAAGTTTTATTGATTGTCTGTCAAAGTATGTGGTGTACATTCTGCAGTGTAGCTGCGGACTGCAGTACGTGGGCAGGACAAAGCGAAATTTGAAACTACGCATTATGGAGCATTTACGTAACATAACTAATATCCCTAAACTAGAAGGGACCTCCAAACCTCTAACTCATCTTTTGACTCACTTTAAAGAAGTACACAATTGTAGTACAGTGGGTGTACAATATATGGGTATTGAGATAATAAAAAGCAATGTGAGGGCAGGAGATAGAGATCTACAACTTGCCAAACGTGAGCTATTTTGGATCTTTACCCTACAGTCCAAATACCCAGGAGGTCTCAATGATTATATCGAACTGACACCCTTTTTGAGATAAACAGATATTAGTTGTTGCATTAAGACTAATGAGATTTTTTATCCATTATTAAAATTATTGAGATCCATTTTTAGTTCTTAATCCCTATACCCCTGGGACTTCCCCCCCCCCTCTCACTCCTTCCTCCCCTTTTCCCTCCCTCCCCTTCCCTCCCCCCCTTTTCTTTCTCCCTTTTTCATTTCTTTTTTCCTCTCTTTCTTTTTCTTTTGTTTTCTTTCTACCTCTTCTTCACCCTTTTTTTTTTTTTCCCCTGCTAGTTTATCTCATCCTTCTCTCCCTTTCCCGCCCCCTCTCTTTTTTCTTTTTATATTATCCTTCTTTCTCTCCTCTCATTTATCTGTTTCACTCTATCTATTTAAACCCTTCACCTCTTTCCCTTCCTTTCTATCCCCCATTTACAATGTGTTTTTATGTATTTATTGCATGTATCTTTGTGATTCAAGTGTGATCCTGTAATACCTTTACATGATCAATTATGGGTTATTACCTACATGGGTGGCTTTTTGCAGTGTCTTTTATTTAATTATTAATATATTGCTGATGAAATTTATTTGTTTTTATTAATATAAGGTTCAATGCATACCGTTTGCATTCACAATACCTTTTAAGCCTCGTTAGTGCATTGCATTTATTATGCATGTACTCCTATTGGCTAATTCTCTACCCTATTGGGAACCCAGTATTACTGTTTAAAAGGCCCCCACGTAGGTGTCCAAAATATGCCTGATGAAGCACAACACTGTGTGAAACGCGTTGCGAAAGCCCTACGGTGCAGCTAGAAGTCAGCCCACAGGTGTACCTACCCCCAGCTGTCCCATCAACAACCAGAGACCCTTCGGCACGCCGGAGTGAGTTTCTCTGGGAAACCGGCATTTGAGGCGGGCTACTATTCACGGGTCCTGCGAGAAGCTGCAACCCGGAAGTAAGAACTATATGGTGCTGAGCCAGGCAGCCCCAGCACGTGGGTCTACCTTGTAAGCCTCTGCACCATCTCTTTATGCCCAGGACACCACCAGGACTGTTTCCTCTGCACCTTAATACTGGATGTACTTACCCTTATATGTAAGTTTTTATTGTTACTACTACTAACATGTTTTAATTAAATCTTGACCCTCGGTGCGCTTTTGTGTTTTATTCCCTGCTGTTGCCCGCGTTTGGAGCCATCCTGCGACGGGACCTGTGGAGGAGGGGTGCCTTCACATCACATCAGCTGCAAGAGGGAAGAGTTGATCCACTACGAGATCCTGTTAGGAAGCAAGAGCGCGGTTTGACTTTCTTATCTATGGTAACTGTGTTGCTTATTTCTAAGGAACACTACTTTCCCTTTACCCCACATCATTCTCGCTGCACTACCAAACACTTCCATTTAGTATTACAATTGTGTTATCCAGTAGATATTTGTTCACTGTGCTATTGTGCAATTTATATTTATTTAGCAATTGTTTTTCCTCCTCCATGTTCCAATTCCCTCCCCCCCCTTCCCCAGGCCCTTCTTCCCTGCCACTCATTTCTCCTCTGTCCCTCCCCTCCTCCTCCCCCCCCAGGTCTGTGCCTCCACCTTCCCCTGCCCTTATTAGACGTATTATGGATGTACCACACACTAGCCAATTCCTACAATGTATTAACAATAGATACGGGAAGGCAGAAATCCTTAACAAATTATTCTCTGATAAACCTCTGACTGAGGAAAATGTACCTAATCTCTCTGATCAAATTGATACTTTGCATAAACTAATAGAAAAAGAAACTCGGTCCTGGTTGGATATGGTCACACTAGAGGAGTATGCCAGGTGTGGCCGTATTCCCAGAGGCTTAAGATTTAGAAAAAAACCAACATATGCTGCTGACAATGACGAATTTGTAAAGGAGTGGGACAGACTCCTTGATCATTGTTCATTTGAATTGATCAGATTGCTGGTGTTAGAGAGAAAGAAAGAACTAACAGAATTAGACTCCAAGATCACTCAGATCAAAAATGAGATTCTATCAATGTCTTGCTTAGATCAATTACCCAAACTTACAGAAGACATGTGTTCTAAATTGAAGAAATTTGAAAATCAAATATTGGCATCCAAAAATAGGAAATTTCTTAGGGATAAACTTGACTATTCTCTAAACCAACAGAGATCATGGGATAACTCGAGAGACAAGAAACAACAGGAAGGAGTAGATGCTTCACATAATCCCAAGACGCCCGTTCCTACTCCCAATTTAGACCATGTAAGTAACAACCCACATAAATCTCACAAATATCATCCACAACCACCCAGAACACCCAGAGACCCCAATTATTATCAACACAATCCACACTTCTTTCCTCATCACGACCAACATTATAGACACACGCCTCAACATCATAGAGACAGCACTTCATATAAACCCCCATGGGGTCACCCCACGGGACACCCTAGTCATTGGAAATATCAAAAATCAAAAAATAATAAACATTACCAGAAGTATCACTACACACGTGATCACAACCCTAGAGAACCCCCTAGGAACTCAAGGAGTACAGTGACACAACAGCAACCAAACATTAAAGATATCAAAGAGAACCCAATCCCAGTGACTAATAAATATGAGGTCTTAGGAACATTGCCAGAATCACAAAATGAGGATTTTTTAGCCAGATTGAATCAAGTCAGGCAAACAATACCAACCTGGGATCCAAATCATCCACCAGAGACCAAACAAAAACCATCAAGAAAAAGGGAGAATTCAGAAGGGGAACAAGGGGGAGAGGAGGAATCATTACAACCCTGCAAAAAACCCACGCAGACAATATCACACTGATTAACAACGGTATTTACAATTTATCATCTATCACTGTAGATAATACACTTATGATGCTGTTAAGTAAAGGTTTATCATTTGCCCCCACATGTGAAGCTAAGAATTTCGATCTGTATGTGGATCTTCAAAAATTCACTCGAAAACTCACACTGGGTAGACATTTTTCGAATGCTCCATACAGTGTTGAAGCAGCATCCCTCGATATATGTTCAAATATTGAGGGCTTTACCATAGAAGAACAAGCTGCGTTGGTTGACCTCACCAACTTAGCAGATGAGGGATATATGGATGCTCATTCTAAATGTCCAGTGAACCATACGAACTATAAACCTCGATCAGTCTTTTATCCCTATCACTCTCGTGGTCATTATATAGAAATCTTCAATAAATTAGTAGAGAAGGATTTTAGAGAACTGTGCCAAATTGAACATGGGAAACATAAATACACTAATAACCTAACTACACAAGAAAAACTAGTATTACAAGAATTAAAAAACAATCAAGATGTCATTATACGTGAGGTAGATAAAGGCGGGGCCATTGTCCTCCAAAACAGGACTGATTACTGTAGGGAGGCATTACGGCTGTTATCTGATAGTAATTCCTATCGGAAACTATCCAAAGATCCCACCAAACAATATCAGGAAGATCTTAAATTACTACTTGTAAGTGCACGACAATCTGGTGTGCTAAGTAAGGCAGAATACGAGTACCTATTTTGCGCTGCTCCCACCATCCCTATCCTTTATCACCTACCCAAGATTCACAAATCCCTCACTGATCCTCCTGGGCGACCTATTATATCGGGTATTAACTCTAAAACTCTCTCACAGCGAACCTTTCCCAATATGTAGACACTTTTTTACAACCTCTTGTGCCAACATTACCTTCACACTTATTAGACACTACCTCGGTTCTTACTCTACTTCACGATTTTCCTTGGGTGAACACCTATTTACTAGCCACTTTAGATGTACAGGCACTTTACACATCAATACCTCACAAAGGTGGATTAGAAGCTATAGATTTCTATCTAGCACTTCACGATACACTCCCACCTATACATTGTCACTTTATTCACGATTCCATAGAGTTCATTTTGCAACACAATTATTTTCTTTTTCAGCACGACTACTATGTACAACACTGTGGTACTGCTATGGGGACCCGCTTTGCACCTTCCTTCGCCAATCTTTACATGGGATGGTGGGAGTCGATGCATATATGGGGTATCACTGTATCTCCTCCTCAGTTAAAACTCTGGAGGAGATACATTGATGATATACTAGTTGTCTGGGATGGCGATGAGACGTCATTTAAAAACTTTGTTGATAGAATAAATAACAACAACTTTAATCTCACCTTTACTAGCAATGTCCAAAAGGACAATACTACCTTCCTGGACCTATCAATCTCCATTAAGGGAGACTCTCTTCTTACCCAAACTTTCTTTAAAGACACTAATGTAAATTCCTATTTGCATCCCAAAAGCGGACATCAAAAGAAGTGCATTGACAATATTCCGTATAGCCAATTTCTCCGCATCAGGAGGAATTGTGCAACTGTTGATAGCTATATGGAACAGTCACAAATACTGATTAAACGCTTTAGACACAAGGGCTATCAGGAGGAATTAATATCCGAATCCTACCTTAAAGCACTGAATAAAAATAGGGATTCATTACTACTAAAAAAGAAAAAGAGTAAACAAATTCATGCCAAAACCATAGGATGTAAAAACACTGACTTAGAAGTCGATAACATTCACACACTCGATTCCCCCCCTGTCAACCATAAAAAAGACAAACAAGAGACACCATATTTTGTGACACAATTTAATTCTTCCCATAACTCCATAAAAAATATTTTGACCAAACATTGACACATTTTACATATGGATCCAATTTTAAATAAATTCCTTGCCCCGAAACCACCCGTTGTTTTTAAAAAAGCACAAACTTTAAAAACCATCCTTGCCCCTAGTCTATTAAAGGGAACAGACAAAGAACCCAAGAAAGATCTAAGGGACCAACTGGGAGTCGTGGGAAATCATAAATGCGCTAGGTGCAAGATTTGCCCAAAAATGCTAACCTGTAAGACCTTTAAATCCCACGTTACAGGGACTATTTTCAAAATGTCAAGTTTTATTGATTGTCTGTCAAAGTATGTGGTGTACATTCTGCAGTGTAGCTGCGGACTGCAGTACGTGGGCAGGACAAAGCGAAATTTGAAACTACGCATTATGGAGCATTTACGTAACATAACTAATATCCCTAAACTAGAAGGGACCTCCAAACCTCTAACTCATCTTTTGACTCACTTTAAAGAAGTACACAATTGTAGTACAGTGGGTGTACAATATATGGGTATTGAGATAATAAAAAGCAATGTGAGGGCAGGAGATAGAGATCTACAACTTGCCAAACGTGAGCAATTTTGGATCTTTACCCTACAGTCCAAATACCCAGGAGGTCTCAATGATTATATCGAACTGACACCCTTTTTGAGATAAACAGATATTAGTTGTTGCATTAAGACTAATGAGATTTTTTATCCATTATTAAAATTATTGAGATCCATTTTTAGTTCTTAATCCCTATACCCCTGGGACTTCCCCCCCCCCTCTCACTCCTTCCTCCCCTTTTCCCTCCCTCCCCTTCCCTCCCCCCCTTTTCTTTCTCCCTTTTTCATTTCTTTTTTCCTCTCTTTCTTTTTCTTTTGTTTTCTTTCTACCTCTTCTTCACCCTTTTTTTTTTTTTCCCCTGCTAGTTTATCTCATCCTTCTCTCCCTTTCCCGCCCCCTCTCTTTTTTCTTTTTATATTATCCTTCTTTCTCTCCTCTCATTTATCTGTTTCACTCTATCTATTTAAACCCTTCACCTCTTTCCCTTCCTTTCTATCCCCCATTTACAATGTGTTTTTATGTATTTATTGCATGTATCTTTGTGATTCAAGTGTGATCCTGTAATACCTTTACATGATCAATTATGGGTTATTACCTACATGGGTGGCTTTTTGCAGTGTCTTTTATTTAATTATTAATATATTGCTGATGAAATTTATTTGTTTTTATTAATATAAGGTTCAATGCATACCGTTTGCATTCACAATACCTTTTAAGCCTCGTTAGTGCATTGCATTTATTATGCATGTACTCCTATTGGCTAATTCTCTACCCTATTGGGAACCCAGTATTACTGTTTAAAAGGCCCCCACGTAGGTGTCCAAAATATGCCTGATGAAGCACAACACTGTGTGAAACGCGTTGCGAAAGCCCTACGGTGCAGCTAGAAGTCAGCCCACAGGTGTACCTACCCCCAGCTGTCCCATCAACAACCAGAGACCCTTCGGCACGCCGGAGTGAGTTTCTCTGGGAAACCGGCATTTGAGGCGGGCTACTATTCACGGGTCCTGCGAGAAGCTGCAACCCGGAAGTAAGAACTATATGGTGCTGAGCCAGGCAGCCCCAGCACGTGGGTCTACCTTGTAAGCCTCTGCACCATCTCTTTATGCCCAGGACACCACCAGGACTGTTTCCTCTGCACCTTAATACTGGATGTACTTACCCTTATATGTAAGTTTTTATTGTTACTACTACTAACATGTTTTAATTAAATCTTGACCCTCGGTGCGCTTTTGTGTTTTATTCCCTGCTGTTGCCCGCGTTTGGAGCCATCCTGCGACGGGACCTGTGGAGGAGGGGTGCCTTCACATCACATCAGCTGCAAGAGGGAAGAGTTGATCCACTACGAGATCCTGTTAGGAAGCAAGAGCGCGGTTTGACTTTCTTATCTATGGTAACTGTGTTGCTTATTTCTAAGGAACACTACTTTCCCTTTACCCCACATCATTCTCGCTGCACTACCAAACACTTCCATTTAGTATTACAATTGTGTTATCCAGTAGATATTTGTTCACTGTGCTATTGTGCAATTTATATTTATTTAGCAATTGTTTTTCCTCCTCCATGTTCCAATTCCCTCCCCCCCCTTCCCCAGGCCCTTCTTCCCTGCCACTCATTTCTCCTCTGTCCCTCCCCTCCTCCTCCCCCCCCAGGTCTGTGCCTCCACCTTCCCCTGCCCTTATTAGACGTATTATGGATGTACCACACACTAGCCAATTCCTACAATGTATTAACAATAGATACGGGAAGGCAGAAATCCTTAACAAATTATTCTCTGATAAACCTCTGACTGAGGAAAATGTACCTAATCTCTCTGATCAAATTGATACTTTGCATAAACTAATAGAAAAAGAAACTCGGTCCTGGTTGGATATGGTCACACTAGAGGAGTATGCCAGGTGTGGCCGTATTCCCAGAGGCTTAAGATTTAGAAAAAAACCAACATATGCTGCTGACAATGACGAATTTGTAAAGGAGTGGGACAGACTCCTTGATCATTGTTCATTTGAATTGATCAGATTGCTGGTGTTAGAGAGAAAGAAAGAACTAACAGAATTAGACTCCAAGATCACTCAGATCAAAAATGAGATTCTATCAATGTCTTGCTTAGATCAATTACCCAAACTTACAGAAGACATGTGTTCTAAATTGAAGAAATTTGAAAATCAAATATTGGCATCCAAAAATAGGAAATTTCTTAGGGATAAACTTGACTATTCTCTAAACCAACAGAGATCATGGGATAACTCGAGAGACAAGAAACAACAGGAAGGAGTAGATGCTTCACATAATCCCAAGACGCCCGTTCCTACTCCCAATTTAGACCATGTAAGTAACAACCCACATAAATCTCACAAATATCATCCACAACCACCCAGAACACCCAGAGACCCCAATTATTATCAACACAATCCACACTTCTTTCCTCATCACGACCAACATTATAGACACACGCCTCAACATCATAGAGACAGCACTTCATATAAACCCCCATGGGGTCACCCCACGGGACACCCTAGTCATTGGAAATATCAAAAATCAAAAAATAATAAACATTACCAGAAGTATCACTACACACGTGATCACAACCCTAGAGAACCCCCTAGGAACTCAAGGAGTACAGTGACACAACAGCAACCAAACATTAAAGATATCAAAGAGAACCCAATCCCAGTGACTAATAAATATGAGGTCTTAGGAACATTGCCAGAATCACAAAATGAGGATTTTTTAGCCAGATTGAATCAAGTCAGGCAAACAATACCAACCTGGGATCCAAATCATCCACCAGAGACCAAACAAAAACCATCAAGAAAAAGGGAGAATTCAGAAGGGGAACAAGGGGGAGAGGAGGAATCATTACAACCCTGCAAAAAACCCACGCAGACAATATCACACTGATTAACAACGGTATTTACAATTTATCATCTATCACTGTAGATAATACACTTATGATGCTGTTAAGTAAAGGTTTATCATTTGCCCCCACATGTGAAGCTAAGAATTTCGATCTGTATGTGGATCTTCAAAAATTCACTCGAAAACTCACACTGGGTAGACATTTTTCGAATGCTCCATACAGTGTTGAAGCAGCATCCCTCGATATATGTTCAAATATTGAGGGCTTTACCATAGAAGAACAAGCTGCGTTGGTTGACCTCACCAACTTAGCAGATGAGGGATATATGGATGCTCATTCTAAATGTCCAGTGAACCATACGAACTATAAACCTCGATCAGTCTTTTATCCCTATCACTCTCGTGGTCATTATATAGAAATCTTCAATAAATTAGTAGAGAAGGATTTTAGAGAACTGTGCCAAATTGAACATGGGAAACATAAATACACTAATAACCTAACTACACAAGAAAAACTAGTATTACAAGAATTAAAAAACAATCAAGATGTCATTATACGTGAGGTAGATAAAGGCGGGGCCATTGTCCTCCAAAACAGGACTGATTACTGTAGGGAGGCATTACGGCTGTTATCTGATAGTAATTCCTATCGGAAACTATCCAAAGATCCCACCAAACAATATCAGGAAGATCTTAAATTACTACTTGTAAGTGCACGACAATCTGGTGTGCTAAGTAAGGCAGAATACGAGTACCTATTTTGCGCTGCTCCCACCATCCCTATCCTTTATCACCTACCCAAGATTCACAAATCCCTCACTGATCCTCCTGGGCGACCTATTATATCGGGTATTAACTCTAAAACTCTCTCACAGCGAACCTTTCCCAATATGTAGACACTTTTTTACAACCTCTTGTGCCAACATTACCTTCACACTTATTAGACACTACCTCGGTTCTTACTCTACTTCACGATTTTCCTTGGGTGAACACCTATTTACTAGCCACTTTAGATGTACAGGCACTTTACACATCAATACCTCACAAAGGTGGATTAGAAGCTATAGATTTCTATCTAGCACTTCACGATACACTCCCACCTATACATTGTCACTTTATTCACGATTCCATAGAGTTCATTTTGCAACACAATTATTTTCTTTTTCAGCACGACTACTATGTACAACACTGTGGTACTGCTATGGGGACCCGCTTTGCACCTTCCTTCGCCAATCTTTACATGGGATGGTGGGAGTCGATGCATATATGGGGTATCACTGTATCTCCTCCTCAGTTAAAACTCTGGAGGAGATACATTGATGATATACTAGTTGTCTGGGATGGCGATGAGACGTCATTTAAAAACTTTGTTGATAGAATAAATAACAACAACTTTAATCTCACCTTTACTAGCAATGTCCAAAAGGACAATACTACCTTCCTGGACCTATCAATCTCCATTAAGGGAGACTCTCTTCTTACCCAAACTTTCTTTAAAGACACTAATGTAAATTCCTATTTGCATCCCAAAAGCGGACATCAAAAGAAGTGCATTGACAATATTCCGTATAGCCAATTTCTCCGCATCAGGAGGAATTGTGCAACTGTTGATAGCTATATGGAACAGTCACAAATACTGATTAAACGCTTTAGACACAAGGGCTATCAGGAGGAATTAATATCCGAATCCTACCTTAAAGCACTGAATAAAAATAGGGATTCATTACTACTAAAAAAGAAAAAGAGTAAACAAATTCATGCCAAAACCATAGGATGTAAAAACACTGACTTAGAAGTCGATAACATTCACACACTCGATTCCCCCCCTGTCAACCATAAAAAAGACAAACAAGAGACACCATATTTTGTGACACAATTTAATTCTTCCCATAACTCCATAAAAAATATTTTGACCAAACATTGACACATTTTACATATGGATCCAATTTTAAATAAATTCCTTGCCCCGAAACCACCCGTTGTTTTTAAAAAAGCACAAACTTTAAAAACCATCCTTGCCCCTAGTCTATTAAAGGGAACAGACAAAGAACCCAAGAAAGATCTAAGGGACCAACTGGGAGTCGTGGGAAATCATAAATGCGCTAGGTGCAAGATTTGCCCAAAAATGCTAACCTGTAAGACCTTTAAATCCCACGTTACAGGGACTATTTTCAAAATGTCAAGTTTTATTGATTGTCTGTCAAAGTATGTGGTGTACATTCTGCAGTGTAGCTGCGGACTGCAGTACGTGGGCAGGACAAAGCGAAATTTGAAACTACGCATTATGGAGCATTTACGTAACATAACTAATATCCCTAAACTAGAAGGGACCTCCAAACCTCTAACTCATCTTTTGACTCACTTTAAAGAAGTACACAATTGTAGTACAGTGGGTGTACAATATATGGGTATTGAGATAATAAAAAGCAATGTGAGGGCAGGAGATAGAGATCTACAACTTGCCAAACGTGAGCAATTTTGGATCTTTACCCTACAGTCCAAATACCCAGGAGGTCTCAATGATTATATCGAACTGACACCCTTTTTGAGATAAACAGATATTAGTTGTTGCATTAAGACTAATGAGATTTTTTATCCATTATTAAAATTATTGAGATCCATTTTTAGTTCTTAATCCCTATACCCCTGGGACTTCCCCCCCCCCTCTCACTCCTTCCTCCCCTTTTCCCTCCCTCCCCTTCCCTCCCCCCCTTTTCTTTCTCCCTTTTTCATTTCTTTTTTCCTCTCTTTCTTTTTCTTTTGTTTTCTTTCTACCTCTTCTTCACCCTTTTTTTTTTTTTCCCCTGCTAGTTTATCTCATCCTTCTCTCCCTTTCCCGCCCCCTCTCTTTTTTCTTTTTATATTATCCTTCTTTCTCTCCTCTCATTTATCTGTTTCACTCTATCTATTTAAACCCTTCACCTCTTTCCCTTCCTTTCTATCCCCCATTTACAATGTGTTTTTATGTATTTATTGCATGTATCTTTGTGATTCAAGTGTGATCCTGTAATACCTTTACATGATCAATTATGGGTTATTACCTACATGGGTGGCTTTTTGCAGTGTCTTTTATTTAATTATTAATATATTGCTGATGAAATTTATTTGTTTTTATTAATATAAGGTTCAATGCATACCGTTTGCATTCACAATACCTTTTAAGCCTCGTTAGTGCATTGCATTTATTATGCATGTACTCCTATTGGCTAATTCTCTACCCTATTGGGAACCCAGTATTACTGTTTAAAAGGCCCCCACGTAGGTGTCCAAAATATGCCTGATGAAGCACAACACTGTGTGAAACGCGTTGCGAAAGCCCTACGGTGCAGCTAGAAGTCAGCCCACAGGTGTACCTACCCCCAGCTGTCCCATCAACAACCAGAGACCCTTCGGCACGCCGGAGTGAGTTTCTCTGGGAAACCGGCATTTGAGGCGGGCTACTATTCACGGGTCCTGCGAGAAGCTGCAACCCGGAAGTAAGAACTATATGGTGCTGAGCCAGGCAGCCCCAGCACGTGGGTCTACCTTGTAAGCCTCTGCACCATCTCTTTATGCCCAGGACACCACCAGGACTGTTTCCTCTGCACCTTAATACTGGATGTACTTACCCTTATATGTAAGTTTTTATTGTTACTACTACTAACATGTTTTAATTAAATCTTGACCCTCGGTGCGCTTTTGTGTTTTATTCCCTGCTGTTGCCCGCGTTTGGAGCCATCCTGCGACGGGACCTGTGGAGGAGGGGTGCCTTCACATCACATCAGCTGCAAGAGGGAAGAGTTGATCCACTACGAGATCCTGTTAGGAAGCAAGAGCGCGGTTTGACTTTCTTACCAGAAATACACTTACCACTTATCTCTGGTTGCTGCTGTTGCCACGGCGTGGGATGAGGCAGCAGCAACAGATGGGGAGAGCCAGGTCACTTTTTCCCGCCGTTGCGCCGGATGTTGAGTCTGACTTGAGGGTGCACCCATGTTGAAGAGAGAGAGGATCAGCTGAGGAGAGATGGGGCCCGTGGCCGCATAGAAAATGGAAGCAGGCACACGGTCTTATGAAAATACAATTTAATGTGCCACCACAGGGTCCAACGTTTTGGCAAAAATTGCCTTTATCAAGGAGAGGGCTCTCTGTCCAAACGGTACGTGCCAGAAGCTGGGTGCACCCGGAAATCAGACTCAGCTTCCAGCGTGCACCAGTTGGAGAGAGACCCGATGTTTGATGAGGCTGCAGATGGGGATGGCCTGGGCCCGGCGTGGGATGAGTCAGCAGCTGGCGAGAGCCAGGAGCCAGAACCGCAGCTGCCCGGCTGCTGGATGCAGCCACAAGGCCTGGTACACTTGTTCCGGCTCCCCCCCCCCTTCGGCAGCCCTGAAGACAGTACCAGCACAAAAAAAGCCCTGCGTTCTTGGTCTATTCAATACACTTCTAGTGGCATTGTTACATTGTATAGTATACTGTATAGAAACTCGTGTGCCATTTCATTGTAGACAGCGCATGTGCAGGCCTAAGCTAAAATATTCAGTGCGCCATCTGCCGGCCACATACTGAATTGAAATTACATAATGTGACGGGAGCTTTGTGACAGGCTATTAATAATACACCAAAAAAAAATATATATATAACTGGGTTGAACTGGGACGAGATTTAGATATGATAAAATATAATTTATTCCTTGACAAAGGTGAACACACAAGATATACAAATAACAGGCAAAATATGGACACTTATTTTAGTTTAGGACAAGAAGGCCATCAGGATACAGGATGGCCATTTCTTCCATAATTCAGTTGACATCACAGCAAGACAGGCAGGTCATGAATACACATGAAGGACAATAGCCATAGGCTGGGCCTGGTTCTTATACAATTATTTCCCTTTGAACACAACCTAAACCCAGCCCCTCTCATAAATCAGTGGTGAAGTTGACAGTTTTCCTCAGAGTAAAACTCCTCCCACCCAAGGACGTTTAAAAACTGCTTTTCCCTATCTAAATAACTTCATAACTTCAGTTCAGTAATACCTACCGGCACGCGAGACATATTAATACATTCCGGCCCGCGTGACGCTCCCAATGAGACTAAATATTACCATGTAGTACTAAAATTAGGAGAGATATTAATATCTGGCTCTTAGTATCTGTTAGGGCCGGCTAAACACCAGGTGTCTGTAACCGTTAGTTGCGGGTAAGTCCCACGAATACACATATGTAACTCTTAGCATGTTCAGCCGAGGACATCTCATAATATTCTTATATTTAATAAGGTCACTCATTCTGATCTCTCCTTGGGTAACCGCACCCCTGGCCCCAATCAATAAATCCTTTGAAGTAGGGACCCCTGGGTGGTGGACATTTGTCACCTGGTGCTAAATGTCACACCCAATGCCCCCAGCCTGGGTCTAGCTGTCTCTACCAGCAATATACGCTTGGCCTGCAAATTAGGTATTAACATACTGTACACTAAAAACCCCTTCTGCTTTTCACACCCAACTTCAATCAAGCCTTTTGAAGTCCAGATTTTCTGAAAAGACACCCCACAGTTGTATTTTCTTAAACTGTAGCTTATTAACCCCTTAAGCCCCAGTGTGTGTGGTGCAGACACTGGCCCAGAAACAATACATTTTTTTTTACAGGGGAATAAGCATTTGGATATTGGAGCGAGGTAAAAACACATTACTGGACCTCAGTCCAGTTAACCCCTTGCTTCCCAGGTGAGGGTAGAGGGTGGCCAATTGGGGTGTAACCCCTTTAATCCCGGGCCAAATCCTCTCGATCGTCACACATAACCCCACAAATAATTCTGCCGGCTGACCGCAGACGGAACACGGACGAACCGCGGTGAACAAATTTTTCTCGCGGCTGTAATCTTGCACCTTGTCAAGGTGCCAAAAACAGTGTCTTACTACTTCTATACTTGCTAGCCCATTTCCAGCCACTGTACCCTGCAGTCGCTCCCCATGACACCACTCCCTATAGCTCCTGCACCTAACTGCTCCTATAGCTCCCTCTAACTCCTCCCTTAACTGCTCCTATAACTGCTCCCCCCCTCCCTTATTTTAATTAGCATTAACTTCACATCATTATGACCACGTGTGACCTTCCTACATACAGTAACTTCTTCAGCCTTAAAAATCTTTGGGCTGTGGAGCACTGGCCACCTTATGTATATCCAATTACCTTTACCTGCATTTGTCCATTCATCATTTTCATGTGCTCTCTTGTTTCATTGCTCTGTCAGCAAAGCATTCTGGCTACAATGTGCCCATAATTACTTAGCCTGGCCATCTACTGCACCACTTTTCATGAAGTTAAAATGCCTACTCAAAAGATGGAGAGACAAATGATCTTGTCAATCTCATTTTTATGGGTTTAGAAAAGAGTAGATTTTAAATCAAAGTCATTCGCTTAACATTGAAAACTAACTTTTCATTTTTTTTTAAACGTATGAAATGCACAATAAGCTGATGAAGTATAGATGTGTTAGATGATGAGGTATACGGTGAGGCTGTATATGATAGAATATGAGAAGTGCTCTAAGTGGGTAAAATAAAACAATGGTTCAGTTAGCTATGAACTATAGGGGATGGGCGGCCATGACAGAGGGTGCTTCTTCTCTGCTAACCCGCCCTCCTGGCTTTGCCATTGGCTTTAAGGTGTTTTGGGCATGGACATGTGTCAGGGGGGAGGAGGGAGCCTGGGGTTGTATAATATGGTGCCTTGGGGCTATTCCCACTCTCCCATGAGGCAGCACCAGAAGTTTGTTTTTCTTACTATGGCCAGCAGATGCTCATGAGGCCTAATAAATAAGGGGTAGGCTCTGCTTCTGTTCCTGCTGCTTCTACCTGCATTCCTGTTGTCCTGCCTGCTCCCCCTGCCGTGCCCATCCAACTTGTTGGCTCCCTGGAGGCTTCCCTGCCATTTCACTCCATGGTGGAAGACCGCACGGCTGCTCTGTTGGTAGAGGTGAGGAGACGCAGGGTTGATTGGCAACTGTAGCACCTGTTCGAGTAGGCATAGGCTGGCGTAAACACATGGACACAGACAGCATCAACCTCATCTGGTCCCTGGTGCGTTCAGGTGACCGGACCCGGTGGGAGCAGCTATGGTGAGCAGCCAAGCGGCATCCAGCTCCGCAGCTTCCTGGCTCAGCCAGGTGACAAGGAACAAGAGGGGAGAGCTACACCATGGAGACAGGTGGATTGCCGCCCCAGCGGGTCCTTGGCCCAAATATGTGGTCAAGACATCGTGGGCGGGTCGCACAAGCAGTGTGAATGTCAGGTTCATCTCCAGTGGAGAAAGGGGGTCCTCACATCAAAGAAGGCTCTCAATCTTCAAGGTTGAGTAGTGAGCACAGGAGGTGGTCCCCCCCAGAAATAAGGCACAGACCCTTAGAAGGGAGGTGAGAGCAGGATGAGGCCCCAGTATGTGTATCTCCTTCACTGGCCCATACCGCCTTTACTCCTGGAGTGGCCCAGGGGGTTAATTCCTTGCCTCCTAAGCCCAGCTTTCAGTACCACATCTCACACTTTAGCCTAACTCCATCCTGCCGTCTTTTGCCATCTCTTCCTTGATGGCTGTTGTAGAGGGAGAGGGGGTTGGCCCGGTATTAAAGGGGTTGCACCCCATATGGCCACCCCCTGACCTCACCAGGGAGGCAAGGGAATAACTGGACTGCGGTCCAGGAATTTGGCTTACACCTTGTCATGTCAGGAAAATGTATGTTCCCCTGTTCCCATGTTTCAATATAATCCTGTATTTTAATGTTTTAAAGTGCATTTCTGTATCTCCGTTTCCGGAGGTCGCAGAGAGTTGAAATTTGGCCAATATGTAGCGTCACTGTAGGCATTAAAAACTGGAAAATTTCGACCCACTGAGCCCCCCAGAACGGAACTTATTAATATGTGAAAATATTAAAGTTTATATGGTATTTTGGATCTGCTCTGAAAATGCAGACTCCATCTGCTATGCTAATAGGTCAGGAAGGGCAGCCGGATGATTAAACATAAAGCCCTGTTATCAAAAGTTAACTGCCCTGATTGTTTACACTAGGAAGCAAGTACTAATTAACAGACCTTTCCATTCTAATTGTTACCTGAGGGCGGAGAAGCGTCAAACTGGAGTAGTTTGTAAGTGGTATATCTACACCTACAAACAATGAAGCTCCTGCCAGATACTTCATTTGGTAGACTGGTCGTCGCCCCTGATTTAATTATGGGGCTACAGAAATAAGACCCTCAGAGTCCCAGTACACATAGGCTAACTTGCTGGGGGGCATGGGTTAATCTGTGTCTCCACATTAGGGATTGGATACAGATAATTGTTCACCAATAGTCTGTATTCAATGTTAAGAATAGGGTTACACAGGTATATAAACTGGGTAAACCCTACAGTTTAGTAGGAGTTGTTCTTCTGATTCCACCTGGAATGTCACCGGATTGCTGGAGAATTGCTAGCTGATACTTCTCCATTCCCCAACCCTAAGTAAGTGTTACCTTCTTGCCTGTTAATTGTACTATATGGCTGTGTTCACCTTTTTTAAGGAATAAATTATATTTTATTATATCTAAACCTCGTTCAGTTCAACCCAGATATTTGGTGTTCAGTATGTCTTGTCATAAGCTACCGTGACAGCTGTTAGCAACTTTTGCCCAGCTGGGGCTTTTACCTCATCCCATTTGGCCAAATAGCCATTTGGCCCCTTGTTTGGCCTCTGCCTCTACCTTTGGCCCCTAACCTCTTTTCTTTAGGCCAAGCCACGAGTCCGGCAATGGCTATGCAGAATGGGGAGTGGGGGGGCATGCATTTGCTTGTGTGCTCCGGGATGGTGGGGGGGGGATTGGTGTGAGATGCAGGGGGTGATGTGAGATGCAGGGGGATTGGTGTGAGATGCAGGGGGGATTGCTGTGAGATGCAGGGGGGATTGATGTGAGATGCAGGGGGGATTGATGTGAGATGCAGGGGGGGATTGATGTGAGATGCAGGGGGATTGATGTGAGATGCAGGGGGGATTGATGTGAGATGCAGGGGGGTGATGTGAGATGCAGGGGGGGTGATGTGAGATGCAGGGGGGATTGATGTGAGATGTAGGGGGATTGATGTGAGATGTAGGGGGATTGATGTGAGATGTAGGGGGATTGATGTGAGATGTAGGGGGATTGATATGAGATGCAGGGGGGATTGGTGTGAGATGCAGGGGGGATTGATGTGAGATGCAGCGGGGATTGATGTGAGATGCAGGGGGGATTGATGTGAGATGCAGGGGGATTGATGTGAGATGTGGGGGATTGATGTGAGATGCAGGGGGGATTGATGTGAGATGCAGGGGGATTGATGTGAGATGCAGGGGGATTGGTGTGAGATGCAGGGGGTGATGTGAGATGCAGGGGGGATTGGTGTGAGATGCAGGGGGGTGATGTGAGATGCAGGGGGGGTGATGTGAGATGCAGGGGGGATTGATGTGAGATGTAGGGGGATTGATGTGAGATGTAGGGGGATTGATATGAGATGCAGGGGGGATTGGTGTGAGATGCAGGGGGGGTGGTGTGAGATGCAGGGGGGATTGATGTGAGATGCACGGGGGATTGATGTGAGATGCAGGGGGGATTGATGTGAGATGCAGGGGGATTGATGTGAGATGCAGGGGGATTGATGTGCGATGCAGGGGGATTGATGTGAGATGCAGGGGGGATTGATGTGAGATGCAGGGGGATTGATGTGAATGCAGGGGGGATTGATGTGTGATGCAGGGGGGATTGATGTGAGATGCAGGGGGGTGTGATGTGAGATGCAGGGGTAGTATATGAGGAGGATGATGATGAGGGGTGCTGGGGGAGATATGATGATGAGGGGTGCTGGGGGAGATATGAGGATGATGATGATGATGAGGGGTGCTGGGGGAGATATGAGGATGAGGATTCTACCCGTACGGCCCGATTTTTTTAATATGTATAGGAGCGGTTGGGGTCTTTTTTAAATGTATTGGGGCAGTGGGTGTCTTTTTAAAATGTATTGGGGCAGCGAGGGTCTTTATAATATGTATTGGCAGGGGCTTTTTTATTATGTTTTGGCGGGGTATTTTTATTATGTATTGCGGGGTGGGGTTATATGTACTTAGGGGTGTGGGTTTTTTTGGTATGTATTTTGTGGGGGGGATTGAGTGAGAGTGGGGTAATTGACGAATTGGTGCACTTTCTGTAATGGTACCTGCCGGGCGTTCCAGCACCCGGGCGCGCCGACAAGGATCAAAAGGGATCCGCGATCCAGCGATGTCCTCCATGGTGCGTCCTCCTTGGCGTGGGGTGGTATCCCGCTGGAGTGTCCCACCGTGAGGCTAGTCTCTGATTCAACTCAGTAGTCTGGTCCCAGACCACCAGTGTCAGGATCACTCACCATAACAACTGTGTTCCTGACATGCTTATTTAAAGGCCTGTCCCTGTAGCTGCCACAAGCTAATACTGTGAGTCTGGGCCTAGCTGGGGCCTAGGGGAAATCTGGCCTAGTGCAGAGGGTCACAGACCCCTGCACAAACACCTCTTACCCCTATCTTACTCCAGCTCCGACTAACTCCTCCTCTTCCAGCGCTCGGAATCACTATCTCCGGTTGCAGGAGCCGCGCGATTTTCTCCCTGGCGTCACATGGTACTCCCGCCCCTAAGCACTATGGGACTTGTAGTCCCCGTGGAACCTTTGCCTATGGGCCACCGCGTGCGCGCTGTAACCTGCGCTTGCGCAACCCTCATACTGGCCACCACGACTCCTGGTGCTCCTCGCGCCTGCGCAACCTGGCCCAAGATGGTGGCGCCTTGCAGATAGGGCCGTCGGAGCTTCCGTGAACCTGTCGCCAACCACACTAACCCCTTGCAGCAGCGGAGGTGGGGAGGGGAGAGGCACAACAACGGGGGACCTGGCTACATAACATATCCCAGGCATCTGCTTTCCCAATAAGAAAATACATAAATTAATCCCTTGGAAGCCATGAAGGCATGCATTATTAGCCCCAATCAATCTCTCTCTCTATCTCTCTCTCTCCTCTCTCTCTTCTCTCCTCTCTCTCTTCTCTCTTTCTCTCTCTTTCTCTCTTTCTCTCTCTTCTCTCTTTCTCTCTCTCCTCTCTTTCTCTCTCTCTCATTCAGTATTTCAGTGTCTTCTAGAGGGAGTTTGTGCCACCTTTAGGTAAGACAGGTGCAAACTTAACATGCTCTTAAACCTATGCTAATGAAATTACTAACAGCCATTGTTTTGGCATATAATTAACGTTGTGGATTGGCGTTAACCTCAGGGAACATAACATCCATTACTCATTTTGATAACATGACCTTTTGAGTCCTGACTTAACGGAGCTCTCTGAATCTAGGCCTTGGTCTTGAAATATCTCTGGGAATCCAGTCGAGTACATCCATGTCCAACAACAGTTATTTTGTCTTGCAATATGTCCAGCCCACTGCCATTTTAATTTATTCACCCTTGTGATGATGTCACAGACGTGTTTGCTCACAAACTCATTCATTCTTTTATACACAGGCACACCCATATATACACACACATTCATACACAGATATAGCAGGGGTTATCGCTACCATTGAGGCTTTATCGTGGGATATTCTGTGTTATCACTGCCATTGAATCCTATGGAAAATCAGCAATCATTTATACAACAAGCTTGGCTAAACAGCTGCATTCATACAGTAGACACACACACATATATATATATACACTGTGTACATGTGTGTGTGTGTGTGTGTATGTATATATATATATATATATATATATATATATATATATATATACACACACACACACACACACACACACACACACACACACACACACACACACACACACACACACACACACACACACACACACACACACACACACACACACACACACACATATATATAATGAAAACAGGGAAAGTCAAGTAAATGCAGTTCGGACAACCTACACTTTGTGTTATTGCTTATTTTAAATTGTCTCTTTACATAAATTAAATAAAAAATGGAATGCAATATTATGCTGCTCTTTCTAAATCTGCATTATATACCTATTTTACTTGTTTTCTGCATAACTTAATTAACTTCTTGGGTCTCATCCTACTGTAAATTGGGGAAATTCAGTTCTGAAAGAAAATGTAGGTACTGTATATAGATCGGCAAATGTTTTTTTAAATGGCTGGAAATTTCCATTTGGTTAATTGCTTTTAAATTAGAATTGGTTTGGGATATTTACAGCAAGGCCAAATCACTTGGCAATTAGTTCTTCTAAATCAGTAGCTTTTAAATGAGTTTCACAAAACAAAAAACACAGTGCCAGCAGAAATTTAGTCCGGTTCGGGGTATCACATTATTGGTGATTGGCGGCAGTTTGAATTGAGGATACAGTTTGATCGGGTCTTTTATTGATTAAAAAGTTATTGATTTGCTAAGCTATATATTCACAGCTTGCCAGTGGCATGGGATCATGAAATATATGCTATTGTCTCAGTGATTTCAGAATCGTAATGATCCTTCTAACTTTTGTTTTCCTGCGGGGAAGCTGTAAAAAGATTTGAGAGTTACAACTATGGTAGCTGGCTCTTAAATCATGTCCTGCGTATTTGTCTAATACAGTGTTTCAAAACTGACTGCGAGTCTTTCATCTATACGACCTTGAGTATCCTATACTAGGCGAGAATAAACATCATACTGTAGGTTTGCTACAAAGTTCCTTACATTTAATACGCTGAATGAAGAGACCTATAGAGTACTTGAATTTGACCTGTAAAGTTGCAGACCCACATTGGATCAAATTGTATTGTATGTCTTTATTTATATAGCGCCATTAATTTACATAGCGCTTCACAGTAGTAATACACATGGTAATCATATAAATAACAAATAATATAAATAACAGGTAATGAGAATAAGTGCTTCAGACATGCAAGTACTGTAACATTAAGAAAGAGGAGTCCCTGCTCCGAGGAGCTTACAATCTAATTGGTAGGTAGGGAGAATGTGCAGAGACAGTAGGAGGGAATTCTAGTAAGTGCGTCTGCAGGGGGCCAAGCTTTATGTATCATGTGTCCAGTATTATCCACAGTGGTATTCATATGCTTCAATAAGCAGGTGTGTCTTAAGGTGGGTCTTAAAGGTGGGTAGAGAGGGTGCTAGTCTGGTATTGAGGGGAAGGGCATTCCAGAGGTGCGGGCAGTCAGCGATAAAGGTTTAAGGTGGGAGAGGGCTTTAGATACAAAGGGGGTAGATAGAAGACATCCTTGAGAAGAACACAAGAGTCGGGATGGTGCATAGCGAGAAATTAGGGCTGAAATGTAAGGAGGGGCAGAAGAGTGTAAAGCTTTAAAAGTGAGGAGGAGAATTGAGTGTGAGATGCGGGATTTGACCGGAAGCCAGGAGAGGGATTTCAGTAGGGGAGACACGGAGACAGATTTAGGAAAGAGTAGAGCAATTCTGGCAGCAGCGTTTAGGATAGATTGTAGGGGAGACAGGTTAGAGGCAGGAAGGCCGGACAGCAGGAGGTTACAGTAATCAAGACGGGAGAGAATGAGGGGCTGAGTCAGAGTTTTAGCAGTCGAGCAACAGAGGAAAGGGCGTATCTTTGTGTGATATTGCGGAGGAAAAAGCTACAGGTTTTAGAAATGTTTTCAATGTGAGAGGAGAATATGAGAGAGGAGTCGAGTGTGACCCCTAAGCAGCGTGCTTGGGCTACTTGGTGAATGATGGTACTTCCAACAATAATTTGGAAGGAGGTAGTAGGGCCAGGTTTGGGAGGAAGTATAATGAGCTCTGTTTTTGCCATGTTTAGTTTAAGGCGACGGAGGGCCATCCAGGATGATATCACAGAGAGACATTCAGAAACTTTAGTTTGTACAGCAGGTGTAAGGTCGGGGGTTGAAAAGTAAATTTGTGTGTCATCAGCATAGAGGTGATATTTAAAACCAAGAAATGTTATTTGGTCACCTAGAGAGAGTGTGTACAGAGAAAAGAGATCGGGTCCCAGAGGTCAAATGCAAAAGACATAGTGGATTTTCCTCATGAAAAAGTAAAACTGCAGCAGTTACAGTCTCAAACTTTGATATGGCTCCTCCACCAAGGATTTTAATCAGTTAGTGTTAGGACCTGCGATATTATGGTCATGCCTTGAAAGTGGCTCGCAGGCTTATACGCTTTGGCCAAAGGGTTAACTAAATGACTCTTTTTCAAGAGATATATAGGTATTTCATTGTGTATTTTTGTCACATTGGATGTTGCTCTGGACTTCTTTGTTTCTTGTTTTATACAATTAGCCACGCCCAGTAGCACTCCTTTTGACACTTATATACATATATACTGTATATATATATTGTGGTAATTTGAGGGAGTTTCTCAGAGCTTGCTGGGTATCTGTGTGTTTGTTAATTTTGTCCAGCTGGTCTCAGCTGTTTTGGAGGTTAGTGGCTCCTCCCACCCACGGTTTAAAGCTCGCCCCTCCCCACTGTCCAGGTAAGCAGGTTTTCTTTTGATGCAGCTGGTTGCGACAGGTTCAATGCCAGGACCATCCTTCCTCTAATTATAGAGGTAATTAAGGATTTTAATCAGTTAGTGTTAGGACCTGCGATATTATGGTCATGCCTTGAAAGTGGCTCGCAGGCTTATACGCTTTGGCCAAAGGGTTAACTAAATGACTCTTTTTCAAGAGATATATAGGTATTTCATTGTGTATTTTTGTCACATTGGATGTTGCTCTGGACTTCTTTGTTTCTTGTTTTATACAATTAGCCACGCCCAGTAGCACTCCTTTTGACACTTATATACATATATACTGTATATATATATTGTGGTAATTTGAGGGAGTTTCTCAGAGCTTGCTGGGTATCTGTGTGTTTGTTAATTTTGTCCAGCTGGTCTCAGCTGTTTTGGAGGTTAGTGGCTCCTCCCACCCACGGTTTAAAGCTCGCCCCTCCCCACTGTCCAGGTAAGCAGGTTTTCTTTTGATGCAGCTGGTTGCGACAGGTTCAATGCCAGGACCATCCTTCCTCTAATTATAGAGGTAATTAAGGATTTTAATCAGTTAGTGTTAGGACCTGCGATATTATGGTCATGCCTTGAAGTGGCTCGCAGGCTTATACGCTCTGGCCAAAGGGTTAACTAAATTATCCTTTTTCAAGAGATATATAGGTATTTCACGGTGTATTTTTGTCACGTGATGTCGCTCTGGACTTCTTTGTTTCTTGTTTTATACAATCCTCCACCACTACCTGTTTCTATAACCTCTCCCTATAACTAGAGATGAGCTAATTTTATTCTTAGAATTTGAATCCGCCATGAATTGACCAGTTCCTTTCATCTGAAAAGGAACACTCCTGAGGTACCCAGTGAGAAATGCTAAAGGCTATGCAAAGTATATTTAAATCAATCTCATCCCATACTTCCTATAAGAATTATACTGAGATGATAAACAAGCCTAAGGCACCTATTGACTGGGCTGGTATCAGGCCCAACAGGATTAGAACCCACAACTTTTGCTACTCTGGGCATCAGTTCTAGCAGTGTGAGCTAAACCAGTTGATGCCTAGCACCACTATTGCAGCATACGTTTGAGCTGTACTTCTCACTGAGTGCTCAAACCTGTAAACAGCACTTCACCCTCTTCTGGTATAGAGAACCATATATAATAAGCAGTCTTCTGCCATTAGACACCTTCTTGCACCGGAAGACACTTTACAGTCCATTTATTTGAATAGGCTGTAATGTATTCCAGCACCAAAAGTTCTATGGCAGAACACTGCTTAGTAAATATGGTCCACAGTCTTTATTCTATATAAGATTAGAAGTACTAACTCAAGTCACCAGGTCACTTTGTTATATTACTTATTCCCTGTATCTGCTTTGTTTGCTGTGCTTCACCTTGTTTTTGCTTGTGTGTGTCAGAAAACTCAGGTAACTCATAACATTTAGTACACATTACTTTGTGCTTGAAGTCCAATCAACAAAAAAAACTGTGGATTCTAATCATGTTGGGTCTGGCACCAGTCCAGTCTCTTGCCTCCTTAGGCTTGTCAACTCAGTAGAGTTCCTATGAACAGAATTTTAGGAAGTGTGGGATGTGACTTATTTAAATATACTTTGCGTTGCAATTAGCATATCTCCCAGAGTACTTCAGGTGTGCACCTTTTTCAGTGCAGGCATTTCTCCCTAATTTATTTGGAGGGAGGTATAGGAGACATGTGCAGAGGTACAACCTGGGAGACATATTTGGGGAAAATAAACCATGAATTGTATTCAGCCCGTAGCTTTAAACAATACAGTTTTAAGGAACTAACCAAATGAACAAACAGCGTATCCCCTTGTAAGGGCTAACTTACTCTTCCAGTCCCTATCTGCAGGGCTGGGAGGATAGGCCTCTTGCCAATTCATGACCCCAAAGTCCAAAGAGGTACCTGTAAGCAGGGGGCCCTTTATGTCAGTCACTGGGTTGTGTCCATTGGGGGCCACCCTCTGGCGGGTTGCAGGGTCTGCTGTGCCCTGGATGTAGAGGGTCTGGTTTCAGGGTGTCTTTCAGGCAGCACAGTTCTATTGTGCTTAAGAGAACTAATCCATTGAGTCTCTTGCCCTGTCACAGGAGGTTTGAAGGGATATATATACAACTGGAGACACAACTAAAATGGAAGTCCCCTCATCCCCAATCTACAGACAGATTTTGTTGTGGGGATCGGATTTGGCATAAAAGATCCAGGAAGGGGATTCAGACCAGTCCACCCATCTCTACCTATAATTCCCACCCTGTGGTCCCTATAGTCCTTCCCTTACTGCTCCTATACTGCTCCATATAACTCTTCCACTACCTTTTTCTAGAAACCCTCCCTATAACACCTCCCCTAACTGCTCCTATACTGCAACCTATAACTCCTCCCCTAACACCCTAACTACTCCTATATCCGCTCTCTATAACTTCTCCTCCTCTATTCAAGGTTATAAGTTCAGATATAACTTGTACTGCAAGCAGTTCAAAAATAGTACTTTACTTTTACAGGTAGTTATATTATACCAACCATCTTATATATTACTTTTTAACCTTTTTCTATCCTGCTGTCAAAGTAACAAGTTGATAGAATTGAGCAGACATGCAGATTGAAAACAGTCATTTATTTTTCAGTTTTTAATAGCCTACATTTGCATAAATCTGCATTCCATCCGATCGCATTAAAAATTATTAGCAGGAAGGAGCAAATTGGCCCAATTTATTCTGCAACTTAGCATTAGAAAGTGAATTAAAAGGACATTTAATGCCATGTTAATAACCCTCTTTATGGGCAATAATTCTTACCGTGGTTTGTTTTTTCAAAGTCTGAGTTTTCTTGTAATGGAAAACAAGACACTTAAAAAAAAGATGAATCACTAATTTATTTGCCTTAGAAGTCAAAGACACCTTTGAAATTAAGTCATAACATCTGCCTCAGTGATTAATAATAACTTGCATTTGTATAGTACCTTTTATCCCAAATGAATCTTAAATCCCGTTCATTTTATGTTTTGTGCAGCTCCACCTGTAGTGAAATCCTGGACCCTTTCCTGTCTTGGATTGAGACCACATGATCACTTGGGGTAGCACCATGTCCTTGCAGCTGGCCTCCAGTGACATGAATGGAAGTAGAAGGAGCCCCACTTCTGTCCACATAACGTTCACAGCTCTTGAACGCTTTTTCACCAAAGAAAATCTGTAAAAATAGCATGACATTCCCTGAACATCATAAAGGTTCTCATGACATTCAAGGAATGTCATATGTAAACCCTAAGAGTTCGACTTCTTTAGCAGATGTCTAACCATAACCAACAAGTCCATTTCCATTCCACAGGAACAACCCTCCCCCGGCCACAGGTGGACAAATCCTCATAACTTATCTCAAGGTCCATTGAGGCAAAAGTAGTGTTTTCGTCAGTAAACTGCTGTGAGCATTCCATGGTCTTGGTGGACAAGGTCAAGGACAAAAGGTTAAGGGAAGCAAAACACACATAAGCTAGAATAAGAGTTGTTCAACATGCATTATACCATGGCTTACTGTGATTTTGTATAGAACGGGGGAATGGTAAATAGACTAATATAGGTAGTCAATTATTTCCCCAATGGGTAGCAAAGTAAATAAACCCGGTTGTACAAATATGTTAAAATGTGCATCTCAGAAAAGAAAAAAAAACATGTACATTTTGCCTGGTTCACAAGCTTTTGTAAAAATGATGTACATTTCTAAAGCTGATAGTGTAGGTAGGACTACACATGGTATTTTTAATGTACAAAGTTCCTGCCCTGAAGAGCCAAGAAACTAATTTTGGTGCTTGAGGCACAGGGCGATAAAGTGACTTGCCCAAGTTCACAAAGCGCGGTCACTGGAAATTTACTCAAGTCCCCCCTTTCAAGACAGTGTCCTTACACCTAGAATTGGTGGACTTCTCTGAAACCCCTTCCCGGATTTTCTTATATTTTTCGGACCAAATCCGACCCCCTCCCCAAAATTAATCTGCGGATTGGGTACTAAAAAAGTACGAACTCACCATTAAATCCATTCTGGACAGATTGTTTTTCTATCACTGAAAATCCAACCCTGCAGATTGTGGATTTTAACATATCCACAGAATGGAGTCACAATCCAAATTTAGGAGGAGGGGGGAGAATAACAACTTCCATTTTAGTTGCACCTCCAGTTGTGTATATATATGGCCTAAAACCTCCCTCAGAATAAATTAGAGAGAGATTCCTGTGCTGAAAAAGGAGCAAACCTGAGGTATCCTGGGAGATATGATAATAAGTATGCAAAGTACAGTATATTTAAACGTGTCACTAAAAGGCTATGCATAAGAACTATAGGGATTCAAATTTGAAGATTTGTTTCCCTATCTCTACTCACACCTAAGTTACTACGACAGAATAATAGTGCTTATCACTTTATAATGCCCTTTCAAGTCCTTTATTGAACAATGAGACCATCGTGTCTGATGTATATGAGCTATCCTGGTGCATTGCATAGACACAGCGGTGTTCTAAGCTCAAATCTCAGAGCAGCCTCAAAATATATTACCTCTATATCTCTGTAGGACACGGCACATGATGTAGATCGTCTCACTTGAATTGGTAAATGAATCAAGCATCAGTTGATTTATTCAATGCAGAAACTGTCAAGTCTTGATTTCCATTTGCAAAGACAACGTCCCGATAAGCAAACTGAGGCTGACACCAGTCTTACATGTGTGTTCAAGGGGATTCCCATTTCCTCCCGTAATAATAGACCATCCACAAAAGAACTGAGCATCTGGTTTTTATATCACTTGGCTTAACAAATACAGTTGGCTTCTGGTAGAAAGAAAACAATGGCATGTTGTGTGCATTTTGCATGAAAGAAACAGATGCCCAAATAATAAACAGTTTAGGTAATGACAGTAAGCTTCAGTTCATGTCATTTGGAAGCTAATGGACAAATTGTAACTGAAAAGGTGACAAAAAGAAATTACCAGAGCAGTCACTGACCTTGGAACAAGAAGTATGTGGGCAACGACTTGTACCATGTCATAATAAAAAGTGGTGTATTTACCATGCTGATCATAATATAATTATTTTCTTATATAGGGCTGATAGTATTTGCAGAGCTCTACATAGATTTTTTCTGGCATTGTGAGTCCTAGCCCTGAAGAGTTTACAATTTAATTTTGGTGCTTGAGGCACAGAGAGAATTAGGCCCAGATCCACAGAGCTCCATCATAGAATTAATGAGGCGCTAATTTAACGGGTATATTCAAAGCTCACTAATGCAGTGTTAAGTGCTGTCTTTGGCTGGAGAGGACGTTGTGTTAAGTATAACGGACATTGGTGTTAATGTTATGCAAAAGAGGAATTCCACCTACTGAAACAATTCATATCCACAACGCTCTGTGAAAGTTACGGCACGGATTTAATGTGACATTAGCGAAGTCAGGGGTGCGCAAACCTGGGGATGTGAGATTTTCGGGGGGGGGGATGGAGGGGGTGGTTTGTGCTGCGCTTACAGAGGCCCACGCTCTTCCCCACAACATTTAAATTAAATGTCAGGGGAGTGCACAAGGCCTATGTATATCCCTCTTACCTGCTCTTCGGCGATGCATCAACATGACAACGCGTGTTACCATGACAATGCAGCGCCAAATGACAATGCGACGTTACATGATGTCGCTGATGTCAGAAAGCAGGTAAGGGTTGGAGGGGTACAAGCAGGGTGGAAAGAAGGAAGGGGGCACAAACAGAAAAGTTTGTGCACCCCTGAGTTAAGTCATATGTAAACTTGGTGTTACTCACATCCAAACACTAAAATAGGTATTTTACAGGGACTGTAAGTTACCTACACAGTTAGGAAAGATATAACTAACATTAAGTAACTTACAGCGTTACATCCCTCTCCTTTCCTCTCTTTATTTTAACTCTACATGTAGTTAAACACTAGGCGCCTATTCTATAAGCCTCAATAACCCACTTATCGAGGCCCTTTCGGCCAAAATGCCAACTGCTATTCAGTAAGCCTCGATAAGTGAGCGATAAAGGCATGGATCGCCAATTCATATCATTACTGCTCCCTTGCAGCTATTAATTCAAGCTCCCCCATTTTATCTGCCAGGCTTCTTGCATTAGCAAGTATGCATTTAAGGTTTTTTTTTCAGCCTGTACTATTATCTTGTCTTCTCCTTCCTTTCTGTGCCAACATGGTTTAGTCTTTGAAAGTGTTCTAGTATTATCTGTATTTACTATGGGTGTCTCGCTGCTTGTCAAACTCGTACTTGCCCCCATTCTACCTCCATACTAATGAGATGTATTTTGTCTATTTTTTTGCATTTAATTAGCTTTGACCTCAGGAAACATAACGTCCATTCATTCTAGTTAGCGCCCCGCTATTAGGGGGCGGCCCCAGTCCCTTCTACAGCGCTGTGTGTTCAAGCCCCGCCCCCCGTCAGGCCGGTCCCAGTTCCTACCTTGTCGCGCACCTTTCCCCAGCGGTGCGCGACAGGTTTTCAGTCAGGCAGGGGAATTTAAACTCAGAGTGCGACGGAGGCGTGGCCACGCCCTCGCCGGCGGTTCAGCCAATGAGGGCAAACCAGCCGGGTGAGGTCATGGCCACGCCCCTGCAAACCCACTGCCACGCCCCCTCCCATCGCAAACGCTCCCTCTCCCATGACTGCAGATCACGGTGCAGTGCCATGCACGCGCTGCCTTCCCCCCCGCCGGGCGCACGTGCAACAAAACGCACTGGGACCTCACCCGTAACCTGGATTTAACGGAGCTTTGTGGCTATAGCCCTTAAGGGTTAACCTGCTTTAAATGTATAAACTATAATATAAGATTATTTTAAAGTGGATGAAGCTATCTGTGAGGCTTAATGTCATGTAGTTTGGTAAAGTGTGAACTTTCTGATCCATTATATGAAAGTGGAAAGATTGTTGCTGATTGCCGAACTAATTACCACCGCTGTGCCCTCATTTTAATAAGAAATGGAATTGTAACTGTACACTTATTCAGTGCTTTTCATCCTTGGATTTCAATGAGCTTTGAAGAATTCCAACATCAGACTACTTATTACCAACATATAATTGTTACTCATTGTGGGGAGTAATAGAAGGAAGAGGAGATCTGGCTGGGAGTTGAACTTGTTCATTTGGTATCCCAAGCCATAGTACTGTAGGTTACATTTGCAGAAGACATGTAATTCTTGTATAACCCTCTTTTGTATCATATACATTATTTGTTTCACTATTTCAGGTGCTTTTGAGGCTCTGACCCAGATTAAAAGCTTTTTGTTAACCTTGTGGAACTTATTGATGCAAATAGAAAGGAAAACAGAAACAGGGACACACTTTGATACATCCTATTATAACAATGTGCAGAGAAACTCCTCCCCTAAATTATATTATAAAAAAAGCCATATGACGCCTCCCCTAACTGCTCTTATAAAACATCCCCTATAACTCCTCCCCTAATTGCTCTTATAAAAACTTCATATAGCTCCTCCTCTAACTGCTCCTATACCCACTCCCTATAATTCGTCAGCTACAGAAATCGCTCTTTAACCGCAATCGTCAACTCCTCCCCTAATTGCTCTTATAAAAACTTCATATAGCTCCTCCTCTAACTGCTCCTTTACCCACTCCCGATAACTCGTCAGCTACAGAAATCACTCTTTAACCGCAATCGTCAACTCCTCCCCTAACTACTCCTATATCTGCCCCCAATAACTCCTCCCTTAACTGCACCTATAACCGCTCCCTATAAGTCCTTCTTTAAATCCTTGCCCATATCTAGTTGGCCACTTGGGCAACCGGTGGGTTAATATATGACAAAATAGATCTCCTATCTAATATTGTAGGTATTCACTTTGTAATAATGCCAAAGTTAGCCCAGACTTATTTAACGTAACATTATTTAGCCGTGTTAAACCTGTTAGTTTAGCCGATAGGGTATGCTCATGATAATGGCTATTTATCACAACATTTGCATATAATTTTCAACTGAAATTACCGCTATGCATGTAACGATACCCTGTCAGCATTAATGAGATATTACATGAAGTGCAGATGTGTTAACCCCCGATATCTGCTTCGCAGCAGGTTCCATTGAACTTTTCAAAAGTTTAAAAACTTGTTAAAACAGCCAAAATGTAAAAAAAAAAAAAATCGCTATTTTGCCTTACGTAGCATCCCCGTCACTAGGGGGAAAAAAGATTTAATAAATTCGATCAAATTTTGAAAGTGAAAATGATAGAAAACGCAATGCCCGTTGACTTTTTAGTATTCATCGAATTTGCCACTAACTCTTGTATTGAAGCAAACTCCTTCGCTAAAGCAAAAGTTCACCCGTCTCTACGGTAAGTTACAGTATGTCATGGAGCTTAGTGTATCGAGGTCTGAGGGTCAACTTAATCCCATAGTGTCTGTACCCTTGAACATATAGTGGAAGATTTACTAACGTTTAGCAGACGGGTATGCTCAGGATAATGGCTATTTAGCATTTCACTTGCATATTATTTTCTGGCAATGCATTGACTTGCATGGAGGGGTGCGATATTGGTTTCAGACATAACAGCGCTAAGAATGAAATGTACTAATTGTTCAGTGAATTCTGGATGTTGTCGCTATATGGAAGGTGTCTGTAAGTGGTTATGCCCTGTGACCACCACCTCAACCATAACGTCAACAAAGAAAGGTTTACGAGTGGCTTTGGCAAATGCCACTAAGTTACCATTTACTAGACTCATTAACATATTAACGCATCCTCATTAGACTAACCACACCCACAATTGTGTCTTCTCTGCCTAATTTAAATAACCCGGTACGACTTGCAGGGCTGTTTGTCTCAGACGCTGCGACCGACAAGCGCAGAAGCCGAAGACAACCTGTATTCATGACGGCAGAATAGGGCAGCAGGAAGAGGAAGCAAACAACGTCCATTTTTAAATTGCCCATCACTTTCTAAGGTTAGTAAATCCCATGCATAGCCTTAGGCTAAGGCCATACAGCCTTCGCCCGCGCGGAGGCGGGAGAAGGCTGTGACGTCACCCGTGTGAATCTGATGCATTTAGTGTCCATGTTGAACACGCCATGGGGGGCGTGCATAGGGGCGTCATGGAGCTGGTTCACTCTCATTGGGCTAACCTCTCACGTGACCTTTCTGTCGCGCCAAGAAATCAGTTTCAACTGATTTCTTGCGCAATGTAAATACTTTCCTGTTTGCGCCCGCGTGTGTCTGCGTGGTCTATGGGTGTGATCAATGCCTTTAGGAGGTAGTTTGGACCTGCCCTTAGTCTCGTGAGTGTATCTCTGTACCAATTTTCCACAAGAACATGAAGCACATATATCCCATTCTTTCTGAGCAGAGCTATGGAAAGAACTTTATAGTGGAAACATATCACCCGCAGCATGTAAATATCAAAGCCATTCTAGAGTTAAGAGTTAAAGATAAGACAAACCATTTGTTTGTTATCATAAATCTTAAGTGCCTTTTACTTTCGGACTGTGGAAAATCTGATTAATAAGGGTAGCGAGAAGACAGATTAACAGGTTATAAATCAATCAGCATGTACTGTTGTTATTACATTGCACTCACACGTCAACCTGTCCATTTATTATATCACTGGAACTTCTTCCATTGATTTATCACATGCTAAACCATCCATCCACATTCCTTCTGACAACATACCCGTGTAGCATGCAAGTGTATATCAATTAATTCCCTTTCCTTGTTCTGTTTCAATAGTGATTTCCCAAAGCGTGTATAATCCTCTTTTAGTATTGAGCTCTCAATACAGTAACGTAATAAATGGGAAGCATATTAAATTGCTGGTTTATGCAGGTATATAAAGTGTGTGTGTTGTGACTGTTGTTTCCCCCTAAATATTACCTGCAAGTATTTTATTTCCAAATCAATTTTTAAAGTTAGGTTATAAATATGTGGAGCTGAGTCTTGGGAGGGGTTTGATTTACTTTGGCTGCTCCCAGAAAAAATCAAACTCCTCCACTGTTTGCCTGAGCAAACTCCTTTTCATTAATCAGCCAAGCCCCTCTCTCCTTCCTCCTTATCTTTATTGGCAGGGACAGGGTGGGCTAGAGGTTGAGTAGACCACCTTATTGAAATATTTGTTTATAGCACAATTGCATTTCTTTTAGGAAGATAATTGTGGTCCATGAAATAATCAGTCCTCCTAAGAGTAAATCAAGGACAGTGACATGTTTATTAGGTTAAATTCCTCCTAACCCCACAAAACAGAGCATTTTTTGACCCGTGCTGACCATTTCGTATGTATATATTATGTCTATTTCCAGAAACATCCCATATTAAAGAATTAGGATTCTGCATATTAGAATACATTAATTGGGCTATTGAAACAGGCCCTGTTCATTTCTGCTTCCGGGAACCCCTGCTTCCTGAGATACTTATCTCCTTAGGGGGTACTGATATCTCCTGCTCAGGTTTCGATGTTCCATCACATGGACCAATAGGACGCCATGATGTCATAGACGGCTTCCTATTGGCCCATCTGACCAGGGGCTTTAAACCTGAGCAGGAGATACCGGCATCCCCTAAGGAGGTAAGTATCTCAGGAAGCAGCCAAAATGTGTGCAATTCAGCTCCAGGGACCTCTTGCTTCAATTCCAAATATATATTAAAAAAATTAAATAATAAAAAAAGGAAAGCAGCAATGCTGCTACTCTCTCCCTCGTGCCGCCCCTGAGACCTGCCGCCCCTAGGCAGTGCATTACCTGCTCACTGCATAGGATGGGCCTTGGGCAAGCACCCTAGATTGAGAAACACTTGGTTAAATGCAGTTGGGGGGAGGGGGGAAATCGGATTAACATACATATTTTTAAATTATTTTTACGTGTTAAACATTTACATTATAAATAAAATATTTTGAAGGTCTTTGCTATCTTTATATTATGTATGTTGGTGATAAGACTGTTTGTCCTTTTCAGTCATCTTTTTTCTTGTTTTGTTCTTTGTTTGCAAAGTAATTATGAAGCCATCAAAGAGAAAAATAAATAGTGGATATGCTGGAATTCTGTGTTTTCGGGAAGAAGGGAAAAATATAAATTTTTCACAAGGTAAAGACTATCTTTCTAAGGAAGCGAAATACATTTATAAATAGTTTAGAAGCACATTTTTTTTAAATCCCCTACACTGACTGACCCTTTAAAAGTTATAAATACCTACAACAAAGGCATCATTCAAAGGTAACCTCTGAATGAAAGATTAGACCCCATTTGCCTTTCCATTGATACAAGAGATATACTCCCCCTTCCCACGACTGAAAAAAACCCTATTTCGGGGGCATTAAAGACTTGGTTTTGTGATTTTTTTAAAACCTGCTTCGCTTTCCGAAATATCTCGCAATAAAGCGCTATTTTTTGGGGGGAGGGGGTGAAATGCCTCAAGCGCAGACTCTGTCCTATTTCAGGACCTGCAACAATGTTGTGTATATTGGCACAACGAAAAAACACCTTAGAAATTATTTCGCAAAGAGATTTATGAAAAATGTTGCACTCCTCTAAGTGGGACATTCGGGAAAAAAAGAACATTAGGAGATTTTATGGGGTGAATGCATTAAAGCTGCAGTACAAGCAATATCCTGCATGTGTGTTTTTTTTTTTAATAAATCAGTTCTGTAGTAAGAAAAAATACTTTTAGCATTTTCTGTTTTTAAAAAAAAACAACTTTGAAAGACCAATTTTCTTGTATTCTATTTTTAAAAGCATGCTTGTTGCTATAGCAACCATTTACATTCCCCATATTTAAAGATGTCGCCAAACTTTGCCGATCGATAGACGGAGAACGAATTGACCGGCAGCTATGCAGTTCTTTAGGTAAGTAGAGATTGCCCAAATGAAACTATTGAAGTCAAAAAAAAACCTTAAAAAAAAAAAAGCAACGGGAGCTTGAACTGCAGCTTTAAAGCAGAGGTGGTGTTATCCTGGGGCAATACAAGTTGCATATAATACAGATGTAGCCACACTTCCTGTGTCCGGCACCGGGGAAAGCTGTGTTACTGTGGCTGGGCCATGGATACCCCATCTGGGGCGTCCACCCGGATGCATGAACCCCTTGCAGCGATGTCACGGCTGGCAATGTCTCCGGAGCATATATAAGTTATTGTACCTTGACAATGCAAACAAATGCAAAAAGTATAAATAATACTTGCGCAAGCACCGGTGCTCCTGGTTCGGAGATAGCCTATCTGTAGCTGTCCAAATAACATGGAAAAAGAGATGATCCAGGGCTCCACAGATTTCAATACAAAGAATTTATTAAGTCACAATATACAGTATACGACGTTTCGGCCATAGCAAAGCCTTTCTCAAGCGGCTGGCATGAGAAAGGCTTTGCTATGGCCGAAACGTCGTATATTCTGACTTAATAAATTCTTTGTATTTAAATCCGTGGAGCCCTGGATCATCTCTTTTTCAATGTCTCCGGAGCCACAGTTTTCTGCTCTTCCAGCCGCGTCTCTGGCTACATCTACTGTATATTTATGAAAGAAAAAAAATCCTATGGCTTTCAATGAGATTTTTTTTCTTTCATACTGTTCATATTATGCAGTCTGTTTGCCTCAGAATTGCACCATTTTTTGCCTTGATACATACATTCCAAAGTATCAAGGCAATTTTGGACCAAAACCAGGGTGTTTTCACCCTGCACCTACTGTATCAAAACATTTTCTTCAATGTTGCCATATCTGCCACAGCTTGACGTTGGGGAGCATCAGTAGAAGGAGTTGGGGAGAGTTACATGGTGCACAGGTTATTATTAGATGCATCACATTCTGAATCTCTCTGCGCCCTTCTTTTCCCCCTTTTATTTGCCCCCCAAATCCTCCATATCTGAAGTGGGTGTAAATCTAAAATTCTGCATCAGATTAAAGAAACCGTCCTTGTATAGGGCCTCACAGTGAGTCCTGTATATATGTTTAAGTGTATAGTTATGTGTATTAAGGATGTCTGGTCACTGTTGATTGTTTTCAGTTAAGGAATGTGCCCCATAGAGTTAGTGCCCATAGCAATAAACCAAGATTATTCTTATGTAGTAAAAGGAGTAAGCATGTGCTTAGCAGGAGTAGCAGCTCCGGAACATAATTGGATCAGCCCCAACGGAAGGTCCTTAGCAAACGCTTGATCCAAGATATATGGACAAGTATGCTGTACACAACAAGGAGATACTGGTCCCAGAGAGAGTGAATCCCAACCAGGGCTCACCATAGATGGGTTATTATTAACATTATGCAGGAGATTGCAAATCTAACCAATACAAATGGAAACAAGCATAAATACCTCCCCAGGTACTGTAGGAGTGAGCTACCAGGGGAAGAAGCACAGAGTAACCATATTGTTTGCCATCAGCTAATGTCCGAAGCAAAGTCTGTCTTTTGTATGGCGATCATATAACAGTAACTGGCGAACGTCATTATTCTACCTGCATATCCACGTCCAGCCTGCACTGACCCAGCACCCTGAACAGGTATGAGAGAATGTGCATTGACATTTATATAATTCAACTCAATGTCTACTCCTTTCTAGCGGGGCAAGGAGAGTTACAGTACACTGGCATATGCTGCATGTCTGCTCCAAAAACTGGAGCTGTGTCTAATCCCCCATTTCTCTACAGTGACCTCTAAGAAATTTTAACAAACCCCCTCCTTAGAAATGGCCGTTCCCTGTTACTGGCTTCTATTTTATTTCAACCTCAGCCAAACTAAACATTAAAAAATAACAGCTGGAGATTGTTTTTTAATGATGTGAAAATGGTTTGAGTAATGAATTGTTTTTGTGTGTGTTTTTTTAATTTTTTTTGCCCGAACAGGCAAGTATATTTTGAATGAATTTTTCATGAATAATAGATCTCGTTGTTTACACAGCTACAGTCTTAATTAGGGAGCAACAGACACTTACGCTAATGAATGCATTTTTGATTCAGCGCAGTGGAAAAAAAGTAATGTTGCAATTTGGGATAAATGCTCGTGGTGCTTCAAATATGTAAATTGAAACGAAGGTGATTGTGGGAAAGGAGTAATGTGATTTTGAAAAGGTTGACTGTTCAATGTCATCTGTACGAAAAAGGACTTGGAATTACTAGTGAATGATGATAGAGGTTGGTGTGTGGGGCCAGTAATTCAGTAATCCGCCTATTTACTGTTCACTTTTACAAATGAGAAATCAAGGGCATCGTCTTTTTTTCTGCTCCCAGGGGGGTTTATGGGGTCAAATAACCATTACGATTCTTGCTGGGGAATTACAGGTGCGCCGACGAGTATTCTAAAACTTACCTTAAACTTGCCTTGGAAAATCTGGGGCTATCACCAAGAAGAACCAGGTACATGCTGGGTACATGCTGGGTACATGCTGGGTACATGCTGCAACATTTCTGTGAGATTTCTGCAGAGACTAATGGCCCATCGGATTAACACAGCAGGGGTCCGATGGGCCATTAGTCTGTCTGCAGAAATATCACTGAAATGTTGCAGTATGTACCCAGCATGTACCCAGCATGTACCTGGGTCTTGTTGGTGATTGCCCCAGATTTGTTTTAGAATACTCGTCGTCACTACAGTAGATCACCCCCCCCTTTTTAAATGAATTGATGGCTGTGGCATATCACACTTAGCTGAGGAAAGGCCTGGCAGGCCTGGAGCGTTGTTCTGCGCTGCTGCTCTGCTCCAATAACAGGAAGATTATTTGTTTTGATACTTGTACTCCGTGCCTTTTTTTTGGAGTAGAAAAGGTACCGGTCCCCGGTCTCTTACCTTCTCCTTGTCTCGGTCGCATTGTCAGGATGTCGCAGCGTCAATCGACGTCGCGTCGTCATGGCGATGTGGCACCACGGCATCGGGTTGCCATGCAGCGTGATGCCACATTGCCATGGCGACGCGTCATTTCAAGAATATGCCACCGAAAATGATGCCGTTAGGTGCCGGTATGCCATACCTGCACATACCATCACAATACAACCTCTTGTACTGAAGTTTTGCTGATCACTGTAAGGAGATGTCAGACCATGCGTTCTATTAAGAGTGCCGTCTCTTGCATTTTTATAATATTGCGTATTTAAATATGATTAATGCTATATTTTATGCCTAGATTTACTAAGCGGTATTATGCCATAAAATAATGGTCAATGTTTACTAAACTGTCTTCTTCCGGAAGAATCCTTAAAGTCCATTCAAGTCAATGGGGGATGTCTGAGAACAGAAGACTGCTTAGTATATATTGGCCCCTATGGCTCATTGAAGTGAATGGGCCTGAAGAAGTCTCGCAGCACCAGAAAATGTCCTATGGCATAGCACTGCTTAGTTAACATGGGGCTCGATTTCTCCACAACAATCAAAAGCTTTGGGTGAGTCTTTACAATCTTTACCTAGTCTCTTCTGTAATGAAATTGTCAATAAACTGTTGTATATACAGGTAAATTGTTGATTTACTTTTTTCCTCTTGTTTTTAATTTACATTTTTTAAAACACTGATGCTCTATCATCCAACAAGATACAGGGACAGAATAGTAATTACAAGGAAACATAAGAATTACCCGCTCTGCACCAGAAGACTGTAACTCCCCTGCTTCTCTTCTTTATGGGGGAGAAGTTTCAGACAGAGCTCAAGGGGTTTATTTAATTTGTCCTAAAACAGACACACTGCGAATAGCAAGTCAGTGCGTCCCAGTGCGCCAGTGTATGAAACCAATTTGTATGCGTTGTGTGTGTCACTCTTTTCACACAGAAAAAACATATACGCCGGGGGAGGAATTAAAGGCGGAGTTTGGATGTTGTCGGAGTTGCACACATGTAAATCATATGTCATTCAACTTCAAGCATGCCACACTTGACTCCACAAACGATTATTTATGCAGCGCCCCCAAAAGGGATGTGGGATGGAATTTTTTAAGTGAAACTTCTATGCTGGCACCTACTTACTGTACCTGTGCCAAATTAAAGTGTTTCCTTAGAGTAAATCTCCTTGTTGGAGACGGAAGTGCAGTCCTGGAAGTGACGTCAATGCTGGCAGAAGAGGCCGTTATGGCACCTGGCGGGCATGCGGAGGCCTCCCATGCTCTATGCGCATGCGCAGGAGGTGTTCCTGATGTCACGGTGCGCCTGCACAGTAGGTGCCGCGTCCGGGCGCACTTCTGTAGTAGCACCATGTCTGAGCGCACCTGCGCAGTAGGCGCAGTGAGGCACGCTTGCGCAGTACACGCCGTGTCCGGCTGCGCCTGCGCAGTAGGTGGCGCGGGGCACGCCTGCGCAGTAGGTGCCTTGGGGTGCGCCTGTACAGTAGCCGCTGGCACCACGCACGTGCACTACAGGTATAGGTGCAACACAAACAGAGAGACACACAGACACACACACACACACACAGACACAGTCACACACACAGAGAGAGGCACACAGGGACACAGAGACGCACACACAGGGACACAGAGACGCACACACACACAGAGACATCAACACACAGAGAAACACACAGAGACCCACACACACACAGACACACACACACAGAGACGCACAGAGACACAGACACACACAGAGACACAGACACACTCACAGAGGTGCCGATACACACACAGACGCGCACACACACAGAGATAGAGACACGCACACACACAGAGACACACGCACGCACAGAAGGAATTCACAGTTACTATACATCTGGAAGTACAAATACATGTAGGTAAAACAGGGTCTGTGTGCCGAGCACGCGCGTTCTAAGTCAAACTTCTTTGTTTTTGGCACTGAAACTCTGTTTTGATTTTTAATTTAAAACATCACCATCTCAAATACAATTTCTGTGACAAAACTGTGACAAAATACAAAGAAGTTTCACTTAAAATGCGTGTGCTCAGCACGCACACATTTCTTTTTACTTTTTATCTGGTGAGAAAGAAAAGCACCAAATTTATGACAGGGAATCATCTAATAAATTAAATTCTTTTTATTCTTGGAATAGAGAATTCGCCAAAGTCTGAAGTTGCTGCAAAAACACACTTTTTTTTAATATTCGCGAATTCACCAGAGTTTGAAAATAACTGCCTCCAATGTTTTTATTTTATTATTATTATTATTAAGAAAAAAATCTGAAATTAATAAATATTTGAAAAATGTAAACAAAGATGGGAGAAAATTTTGAAAAATGAATAAAAATAAACCGTGAAAATAGTTTGTATAGCAACATTAAACAATTTAGCTAGAATTTTTGACCCTGTCAGCAGGGTACCGCTAAGGTAATGAAGGGGTAAACACCTCCCACTACCTACCCGAGAGGCTTAACCACACCCCCTGTGGCAACTACCTCCATCATATACCAGCTCTACCCCCAATAAACATTAAAATACAATACAAACATCAATACTAGCCAATACACCCACTGATTGCCAGTCTGGATACCCATACCCTGGTAGCAAAGATAAGCCCAATGCAATTAATGGGGACCCTACTACCCCCTAACACATACAGTATAGTAATCAGCAAAATGCCTATTAGTCAGACATGGATAATATCGCATTTGCCCATTAAAATAAAACATTACCCAGCCAGCATATAGTAAATAAAAGTTGAACTTGCAACTGCCAGGATGAAGGCTGTCCTCGTCCTCTTTGTCTTCAGTGGGCACCGACAGTCAAATTTAAAAAAACTAACTACTGACCTGTAACCCCTTAATCACCTTAGTGGTTATTAACTGCTATGGTAATTAAAGGGTTAACCCCCCTTCTTCTATCCACCCTGGAGGCCTAACTACCCTCCCTGGGGCAACTACCCCCACCCCCCATTCATTGTCACAGTGGTGAACCATGCCCACAGTATGGCAATGAATGGGCAAGCTAAAAATGAAAAACAACCACTAAATAAAATACATTACATTTAAATTAAATTAAAAAAATATATATTTTCCAATAAACCCATGGATTGTCACGGTGGTAAACCATGCACACAATATGAGCATGGATTGCCACTATGGCAATGAATGGGCAATTGTTACGATGTGCGGAACACGCCCCCTGCGGTGTGTTCCTTCCTTACCTGTTTACTTCTGATTGCCGCCCTCTAGCTGCGAGTTAGATCCTGTGTCTTTAAGGATTCTGAAGCAAACGACGCCATCTTGTTTCCTGGCAAATCCTGCCCTCTTCCTCCTGACAAGAAGTAAGCCTCTCTCTGACTTTCTCATTGCTAACAGCTGCCGCTTCCTTTTAAAAGCAGTCCGTGGCTACCTGCCCAGGGCCCTGTAAAGTACTACCCCAGTACTCTATGCTGTTCCTGCCTGAACTTCCTCTGGGACCTGTACTCCTCTCCTTTGGATTCCGGAAGACTGGGACAGTCACTCATTCTACCACTGAGGTTAGTTTACCGTCGGGTAGTGTAGGACCTGCTGATAGGGTTTACCTTGACATGGTAGCAGGCTTACAATACCTTGGCCAAAGTATTCAACTAAACAACCCTTAGTTTGAACTTAGTATTTGCTGCACTCTTCTGTTACTGGCACTATGCCTTTAAGGAGGCTGGACGTCCTCCAAAAAGCAATTCTATTGTTACCTTGTGCTCTGGACTCTACCTCCCCTGCTACTCTCTAGTTCTCGTTATTAGTACATGAGTATCCTGAGGCCTGCTGCTACTCTCCATGCAGAGGCCTGCGTTCCTGATTTCCTGAGGCCTGCTGCTACCCTCCATGCAGAGGCCCATGTCACCATGTTTCCAGAGACCTGCTGCTACTCTCCACGCAGAATATAGAAACAAAGAAGAAAAGGGGGAGCACAGATGGAGATACACTGAATGACAGTTTAACAACTCTGGGATATAGATCCCCAAGGTAGTGGATGGGCTGATACTGGAGTGTATAATATTAAAAAAATACTTACACGGCCTTGTGTAAGTGTTATCTCATCAAGGTTTCTTTTCTTTATCTTCTTTCTGTGTCTTCCTTAAACTGGATCTCTTCACTTCTTCTTGAGTCTTGATGGTTGATTCTTCTGGTGACCAGCTGCTTTTCTCATATGAAGTGTCCCTCAGAAGGAATTAATGACAAAGAAAAGCATCAGAGATGGTATAATTTCCTGAGGGGCCACAAATTATAATGAGGTAATAACAGTGATATAAGTAAATGCAGAAAAATAATGCTGCATACACTCACACGGGCAAGTGTGAGTGGACTTCTTTAGGGGGGTATCTTTATTCTCGCACCACCCCGTAAATAGGGGAATGGAAACAATGGGTAATCCTATGAGAAAGGATATAAAAGTTAAAGGGAATGGGGAAGGAATATAACATAATATAGTACTCACACGGCCACGTGTGAACCCCCACGTGGAATGGTCTCTTTTCTTGATCTCTCAATGCTGTAGTTTTTCTCCCAGATGAAAGAAAGAGCGTGCAGATCCAAGTGAACAAAAAAAACTTTATTTTAAAACCCATATAAAACATAAAGCCCTTAGGTCTAACACCGAGAGGTCTAAAAGTCTAAAAACGCCCGTCTGTTTCCAGAAGATATGTGTCCAGGGCGCGTGGTGCGCAGGCAAACTTAACCCGCGTCCGGGTACAGTCCTTAGCTCCTCTGCCCTGCTTCCAGACGGTGGCTCCAGTAGTAAAAAATGGCTCAAAGGTAGAACAACGCGTTTCACCCCTAAAGAAGTCCACTCACACTTGCCCGTGTGAGTGTATGCAGCATTATTTTTCTGCATTTACTTATATCACTGTTATTACCTCATTATAATTTGTGGCCTCTCAGGAAATTATACCATCTCTGATGCTTTTCTTTATCATTAATTCCTTCTGAGGGACACTTCATATGAGAAAAGCAGCTAGTCACCAGAAGAATCAACCATCAAGACTCAAGAAGAAGTGAAGAGATCCAGTTTAAGGAAGACACAGAAAGAAGATAAAGAAAAGAAACCTTGATGAGATAACACTTACACAAGGCCGTGTAAGTATTTTTTAAATATTATACACTCCAGTATCAGCCCATCCACTACCTTGGGGATCTATATCCCAGAGTTGTTAAACTGTCATTCAGTGTATCTCCATCTGTGCTCCCCCTTTTCTTCTTTGTTTCTATATTTCCTAAGGGTCCTGGATAGATCCTTCATTGGGTTAGAGTCATAGACGGAGACCGAAAAACAGATGAGAACCTTTTAGGACTCATAAGGTTGTGTTGTTTTATTAAGAATAAGCAAGTCTTTCTTATTCACCAGACTGTGGGGTAGCGCCCGGGGTTTTTTCCTTATAACTCTCCACGCAGAGGTCAGTACTGCTACATTCCACGCTAAGGCCTGTGTACCTGAGTTCTTAAGGTCTGCTGCTATTCTCCACGCCTGTTCCAGACTCCTGTGCTGCAGTGTTGGCTTTCCCCCGCGTTAGTGCCTGAGAACACGCGCATCCCCGCTCTGCTGCCAGAGCATGCGCACACATGCAGCTGGGCTAGTCGTGTCTCTGAGCTTGGCTCCGCACCTCCGGACACGTCGCGCATTCTCCTGCGCGCGGCGCGATCACGTGACTAAGTGCGCCGATCCCCAGCTGCGCGGCAACTCACTCCCATTCGTCGCTTCTGCGGATTCCCCACCTCGCTATCGGGTCCCTTCCTTTCTCTGCGCTTGTGTGGGGAGCACAAGAGTAACAGCAATGACATGTTACAATCAATGGGTTTATTGGCAGAATAATTTTTTTAATTTAAATGTCATGTAATGTATTTTATTTAGTGGTTGTTTTCCATTTTAAACTTGCCCATTCATTGCTATACTGGCAATCCATGTCCATATTGTGGGCATGATTTACCACAGTGACAATCAATGGGTTTATTGGCAATTTAATTTTTGTTTTAAATGTAATGTATTTTATTTAGTGGTTGTTTTTCATTTTCAGCTTGCCCATTCATTGTCATGGTTGCAATCCAAGCCCATATTGTGGGCATGGTTTACCACTGTGACAATGGTTAGAGGGGGTGTGGTGGGGATAGTTGCCCCTGGGAGGGTGGTTAGACCTCGCGGGTGGGTAGCAGGAAGGGGGGGTTAATCCCTTAATTACCATAGCGATTAATTACTGCTAAGGTGAATAAGAGGATTACAGGCCAGTCGTTTTTTATTTTACTGTCGGTACCCTCTGAAGATGAGGAGGACAAGGACGGCGTTCATCCTGGCAGTGGTAAATACAACTTTTATTTACTATATGCTGGCTGATGTTTTATTTTTAATGGGCAAATGTGCTATTATCCATGTCTGGATAATAGGGATGTACTGTATGTGTTGGATGGTGCGGGGAGCTTTTCGGGGTAGAGGGGTTGGGTAGTCGGGTGCCCACTTAATGTCATTGGGTTATCTTTGCTCCCATTGAGGGCATAGGTAACCACACTGGCAATCAATGGGTGTATTGGCTAGTATTGGTGTTTGTATTGTATTTTAATGTTTATTTGGGGATAGAGGGTGTGGGTGAAGGGGTAGTTGCCCCACGGTGGGTTGTTAGGCCTCTCAGGTGGGTAGTGGGAGGGGTTAACACCTTCATTCCCTTAGCAATTGCTACCGCTAAGGTAATGAAGGGGTTTACCCTCCCACAACCTTCCCTGTAGGCCTAACCACCCATCCACATCCATTTTTCTCCACAGCCGACTTCGACCGCCATCATCCCTGCTGGGTCATCCAACCTCATCCTTCTTCTTCCGCACTGTGCAATCATCTCTCAGGATATCAGGAACCAGGATAGTCAGATGACTTTGCTCCAGTAGATCATAGAAGAAAGAGGAAAATAGGTTCCCCCCCCTCTAACTTACGTATCCCCTTACCAATCCCTTCCCCTAGGCTGACCTCACGGCTCCTTAGGGGAGAGGCCCCTTGGCCTTAAGTCATGCTGCCCCTTCCCTTACAGGTCCAGGGCTCTCTCTATACACAATCCACCCAACATTTATCTATGAATGTAGACTCCGGGGTCGTGAGTATGAATATCTTCATTATTTCTTTCACTTGACGAGTCATGAAGGGGCCAATGCGGTATAACTGGTGTGTCATCTGGGGTCCTGTGCGTGGGGGGTTGTAGCCAGTGACTCACCACCACAGCGGGTTTTCCGACTATCTTCCCTCCCTTATACACCGTAGGACATTCCTTTAGTTATGCACATATAGGCTTGACTCCAACAATATATGGATAATAAGATACTTCCTGTAGATTACAGGACTCATTTACAGTGTTCAATTTATTAATTTGTGTCTTATATATCCCCCAAGTGAGTTATTGTAGCATCAGTGTACAGTACTCTGTCCTATCTATACACTATGAATGTGTTTGTTCTTCACCTTTTTTAGTTTAAATGTGTGTTTTTCAAATAAATCTGCTATAGTTTATTACATAATTGTCTGAAGGGATTTTACCTCTAATAGGTTTTTTCTAAATCCAATTGATATATGGGCCGTTTTTTAAGAGAATAGTGATGCTTACCCTTTTTCTATGCATTCTCTTTAAAGATACCACTTTTACATTCTCTCTTTTATCGCCGCTGTGCATTATTTTCCTTCTTAAATTGTAATCTATGGACCTGTGCGCCTTTACGAGTCCTTCTCTATAAACACTTTATATTAAGAGCTTTGAAGCCCATGGGCTTTTGGGCTGCAAGACCATAGGGATACGTACAGTACCATTACTCACCTGCTGGGCTCCAATATAATAATCCATATTCACTAATTCTCACATATGTGTTTTATTGTTTGATTTACACATTATTTTATACTACATTATCACTCCTTTATCGCATTAGATTCACAGTATGCGCCATATTACTTTTCCTTTTTCTGCAAGGATTATATAGTACGGTAGGATAAAAAACGAATATAAGCTCAAGGAAGAAAACGTAGGGCTATAATAATCCAATGTAGTAAAATATGGCAAGCGGGGCACTGATAGGGTTATTGACGGAAATCTTTCACTGCTGGAAATATGAGGTATGAGATGGAGGGAGATCGTGGGTGAAGGAACCGCATAGAATAAACAAGCCCTGTTGACCCAGTGAAAGATAGATGTGCCACCCCCTCGGGACTAATGCAGCTGGAGTGTTAAACCCGTGTCTCCATTTATATGTCCGGTGTGGAGTTGCACTTTTACTCACGATCAGTCACCGTTCACTTCTCCACCTGATTGCAGCATGATGTGAACCCGAAATAGTATGGTAATCCGTGACCCCCCGTAGCGTCTCTCCAATTGTAGAATTCAGAGCAAGATGTAGATGATCAGTGAAACTGCTGCCCCTAATGAAGTCAGAACTCACCAGCGATGAAAAAATAAAAACGGTTTATTAAACTACATAAAAATGGTACAAAAATACACCAACAAAAAAATCTATATATAATGTCTGAGATTTTACAACAGATTAGAAAGTGGGCAGGGTAGGTGGAATAAGTGGTTCTTCTCTACCGTCAAACTCTAATGTTTCTATGTGTAGCACCTTCTCTCCTATCCTAAGTGAGATTGGATCGCTACCGGTGTATTCTGGTGCTGGTGCGTACTTATGAGGGGGAACAGGAGGCTGGAGATCTCCACTATGGTATAGGGAGTGCATCAGGACAGGTTTACGGATGGTTCATCGTCAGTGGCTGCGCCTTCAGCTCAAGAGGACCCTGGTGCAGCCAGGATGGACCTCAGGGGCACTTCTTTGTGTAGTCATATTTGAATTAGCACACCAGAGTTTGTATAACTGGGGTTTATTTGGTACACAGCAGGATAATATAGGATACAGTCCCTGAAGGCAGTACCCAGGCGTGAGGCCTTGAATACGCCTCCTCAGCAAACCTTAGCCCCTAACAGGGCAAGGCCTCCTTGGGAGAGGCTCTCTGCTGCATCCTCATAGTCCTTGGGCAGGGGGAGAAAGAGTGCAATAGTGGGGGCTGACCTCCAAATTACTTGGAGCTCACTACTGCTGGAGGTGCTACTCACCATGAGAAGATCTCAGAGAAGAATCAAAGCCCGTCCTGATCTCCACTACACCGCAAATCAGCTCAGCTCTCCTGAACCTACAGGTATGCCTCAGCACCACACAGTAGCAATAGAGTGGATCTCCCAGAGGGGGTTGGGGGGGAAATAGGGCTACATATGTATTCAATGTCTCTGCTTTTTCACCACACCTTGGTTTTACAAAGGCCCATTCATTATGCCTTACAGTTCAATAAGAAATCCCTAGCAGGATAAAGAAAGAGAGAAAAATAAAGCAATGAAGATCAAAAAATCAATCTCATCCAGATGTTATTTCAACTCACTTAAGAAGTTGAGATGTCTTGCTGCGGGCGCCTATATGTATCGTGTGCTTGACAACAGGTCTTGGGATATAAACCCCGTCATTTAACTAAAACTGTCCTCGTGAGGAAGAGTGCAAATCACTTGAAATCCAAATTTAACCCCTGCGCTGCAATGGCGGACTACACTGCACTGCACCTTTTGACCTGTCACCTTTTAGTATCAAATCAGGCAAAATGTTAAAACAAATTCACGTGTCATTGCCCTCTGCTCTGTTTGAATAGAGCTGACATGTAAACTCTATCTCTTGATGTTCTGTAAGTCTCACTGATTTTGAATCGGTCTAAATGATTTTTACAGACTCGTAGATACAGATAACAATAAATGGTTTTCTATTAAAAAAACACACATTTTTGTTCCAAGACTAGAGATGTGAAAAATTGCATATGCATTAGCAAAAGTGTGTTTTCCCCCAAATTTCATTCTCTGCAAAACATTTTGCCAAACCTCAAAGGGCTAATAATGTTGTTCAATTAGTAAACTTTCAATTAAATATCACACAAGCAAAACATTTTTGGGGGTGTCTTATTTATCGTCTCAACATCGGGTGAGCAGTCTTACTGCACTTGTCTTTAAAGAATATTAGAGGTGCTGTATTCTGGTGCTGGGTACCTCATGACCACAATGAGATCAAATCACGACAAAAAGTATAATCTCCCTTTGCCGTGCATTCACATTATTCTAACAACAGAGGCTGAGTTTAAATAATGTTTCTTTTTATTGCAGCTATCCTGTGATTGCACAATGTTTCAGGGGATCCCCCCTTGAACACTGTGCCCAAGAAAGGTGGTTACTCCAAAACATTCTGCGAGCACAGGATATCTGCAATAAAAATTATTTATAGTCCCAGCATTAAGCGATTTCATGGTTTTAAGAGAATGTAAGAAATTAGCATATTACCCATTTGGGCGCTTTTAGAGGTAGACTCTACGTCATGGGGTCTGACTTTACAAGGTCCCATGATGTAGTAGCTGCGTCATAATCTTAGTCACGCCATCTATCTGGAAGAAGGACGGAAGGGGACAGCTCCTCCCCTTCTGTTCCATCATCAGTGGTGGCGCGGTCATGTGATCATGAGTGCCAGAGGGGCCGTGGCTCTCTGGTGCCGTGGCCCCTCCGGCACTTAAATAGTTCATGCATCCTGGACACCGAAATCTGACTGATATGAGTCCATAAAGAATTACATCTCTGTCTGACGTGAGAATCCCCTTTCAGTGACGGTTCTTCCTAAATCGAATAATAACATCCTATTACAGACCTAAATGCACTGAAATTCATGTTGATATACTCAACTCATTATCTCCTACTGTGACGGGAGGGGGTAACCAGGCTATATAATAAAGATCAAACCCGTTTGGTTACCCCTGCTCCGTCTATAAGGCTCCCTGAGAGTTAGCTCTTGGACCCGGTGACATTGTATTATTGCATTGTACAGTACTTTATGTAATAAAACCATTTTTTGTGTTTTTCCCTTTCTGGGCATGCAATCAAGCAGGGGTTGCTAGGGGATGAGCTTCAAAGGGGGTTTTGCAGAGGAACTGTTGTCTGAATGTGCCTCGGAGGTTGGGATCCAGAGTTACCGGTTCCCCAATAAATGTACCTGGGAATCATGCTTGATTCTCGCAACATGTAGGCACATTGTCCTGGCAATACCTACCCTTGAAAACGTAACCGCGACTCATCACTAGGCTGTCCTGCTTCAGCATAACTCGGAAAGGAGAATGAGGCAAAGGGATCACTATGCATCCCTTTGAGCTGAGGGAATCCCTGGGTTAAGGGGGGTACCCCAGCTAGTGCCAAGGTGACACACAAACAGTGTATGGTTTGTGGGTACCCAACCATACATAAGGTTGGGGGACTCTGAGAGTCCAAACTGATTCAAAGGGAAAGTGTGAGGAAATAAGGCAGACAGAAATAAAGAGACATGTTTTCCTTTTCTGTTCCCTGTACCCTAGAGACTCAAAACTTTGGGAATCTAAGTCTTTAGTGGGGATTTGGGGTGAAAAGCAAGTCGTTTTGATTGCAGGAGGTCTGGGGACAAAGGTACCGGTGGCCCTATAATTCTCCCTGGCTTCCTAGCACTATTTTCGGGTACCCGAGGTGGGTTACACTGGGGCCATACATTGTCTCCCAGACTCCAAGTTTTCAACCCCAAGATCCTCACCTAAAGTCCCACATATCTGAAGGGGTTCCCCGAGACTCAGAGTTTATTAAAGTGTATTTTAATATGTTTAAACATTCTGAACCCATGTCCAAACAGGCAGCCCGTGCAAACCCATAGGCGTCGGTATGTCTGCTAGACATCGGAGTTCAAAGCAGCCAGAGGATGCCCAGAGGTGTGAACGGCATTTGGTTAGTGGGTAAAGGCGGAGTACTAGGGCTAGAGATCAATGACAGTCCTCCGGGATGCCACTTGTTCTGCCAGACCTAGGGGCGCCTGCCCAGCAGTGGAATTGGGATAGCTGGGGGGAGATGTGGCAGGCTTGCGCATGTCCCTTGGCAATTTCAAATTTTCCGCTAACCCAGCTTTTCTGCCCAGCTTGGCTCTGATTGGCTGCTTCAGAAAGTTCCCACGCGCTGATTGGTTGTTGAGTTCTGCCTCTATGTTTCAGCTAGAGCAGGGAAAGCTATAAGAAGCTATGAGCCAATCATATTGTGTGTTCCCCTTGAGTCAGAGCTGAAAGAGCGCGGGCAGGCTTTTTAAAGTTGCTTTGTTCAAAATTGCAAGACAACCGGCTTCGATTTCAAGCCTGAAAAGCCTGCGTGCCAGAGACTAAGTCCTGACTTTTGCGCCCAAGTTCCCAGAAACAAACGTAGCGGTCGCGGCTGGGATTTCATGTCGATTTGAGTTCCAAGAGATTCTGGTCTACGTCCCGGTCAGGGTAAAACTCTCCCATAGAGTTCCCTGCACCTAGGGAAGTCTAGTTTTCGATCCCAGACCCCCAGTAAGTGTGTCTTTCCGTCTGTATTTTGTGTAAATAACCTGGTCTCCTGTGAGAGGCTTATTTACTGGTGGCAGAAGTGGGATTATTAAGCTTTATGCTATAAAGTCTTGTGGGGATTTATAGCATAAAGACGAACTCGTAGATTGCGAGCTCTCAAAACAAGTAGTGACTTACACAAGTTACACAAAGCAAGAAAAGTGCTGGTTTCTCTTGTCACTTTAAGTTTAGTGCCCCCAGACGAAGATGGATAAACGTTCATGTCGGTACCAGTGTGAAGGGTATGGACTCCCAACAGGTGGTCGGGCAAAGACTCAGCTGGAGGAGTATCTAGAGCACCAGGAAGCGAGCATAGCTTCACCTGCAGATGCAGGGGCAACTATTCCGGCCAGGGTCCAGGAGGTTCTTCCTGATCTGGAGGAAGTGGAGGAGGAGGAGAATGGGGAAGAAGAAAAACCAGAGAGTGAGCGTGTGCCCGGGAGTGCAGCCGCTGTAGCCCCAATTTCTACCCGTGTCCCTACCACATATCTTACCTCTCTCCTCGCCATTTGAGGAGGAGGGTCACCTTTGAACAGAGATTGCAGCTGATTGCGGCTTCTCAAGGTATGCAGGCCCCCACCCTGGCAGGGACCCTGACCAACCTCCACCACCAAGGGTGTCACACTACAGCTTCAGCAAGTTTGTAGATGGCATGGGTGACATTGATGGCTACCTCAAAGTGTTTGAGGATCCATGTCACTGGTTCCGGGTTCCAGAACAGGACTGGATTTTGCATTTGTCCCCGCTGTTGACTGGGAGAGCCCTGAAGACCTTCCAAGGGATCTCGACAGTGGACAGCAATGATTACCAGCTCTTTTACAAAAGGCTCTTTTACTGCACCAGTATGTCTTCACTCCAGAGGCATACCGGGGGATGTTTCGGTCTAGGGAAAAGACCGCCTAGGACACTCACATGACGTTCAACGCCCGAGTCACCCAGCATGGCACCCAGTGGGTAAAAAGGTGGAAAGCCACCAAATACAAAAGCTTGCTGGACTTGATGTTCAACGAACAGTTTTTACAATGGTGCCAGCCTGAGGTGAAAGATTGGGTGTTTGATCGCAAGCCCATAACTTGCCAGGACGCAGCCAGCCTGGCTGATGAATTTGTGACTAGCCACACGCTGTTGGGCAGGAAGGCGCCTGCCCAGAATGGAGCCACCCCGGCTCGGGCACACAAGGACATAGAGTCCAATAACGGCACTCCACACTGAAAGCCTAAAGCGTCTGCAGAGGGGAGTCCACCCAAGCCTGCAGAATTCAGGCACATGAAGCGGTGCTACCAGTGCAATCGGACTGAGCACTTAAATCTGGACTGCCCTGGTTTGCCACGTTCTCCAGTGACCAGACCAGTCGCCTTTGTGGGACTAGCACCCATAGCAGAGCAACGTGCAGCCGTCCAGCAAGTACAGCAGCGAACCCAGACGGCAAATTCCACCCTCTCAGCAAGTGGCACAGCAGAGAAGGCAGACTGGCAACAGGTTGGAGCTGTCGGGCTGCCTTCCAACGATGTGAGGATGAAGTAATTGAGGCCAGTGACCATCGGAGCTCGTCAGGCAGCCGCCTGATCAACTCTGGTTCCACTTTCACTCTGGTGAGACCAAATATGGTCAATCCAGAGGGCCTGCTCCCGGGCACAGGGATGCGGGTAACCATGCCAGACGGGGGACCTAGGTCAATCCAGGTTGCCCGGGTGTTCTTTGACTGGGGTGCTGGTCAAAGTATGAGGGATGTAGGTGTTTTGCCTGAGTTGGATACTGAGTTGCTGCTCGGTAACGACATAGGGCACCTCATCTGCTGATTTGCCGAGGATGCTGGCCCAGTTGCAGCCATCACCAGGAGCGAAAGCAGGGCACATGCCACGGCAGGGGAGCCTTTGGTACCCCTGCCCACTGAGGATGTCCCCATCCCCCTGAATTTGGGACCAACAGATCCAGAGGTCTCTGCAGAGCCCAGTAACACCAGTCTGGGGAAACGCTCCCCAGCTACAGGATGGACGTCCTGCGAGAGGCTGCACCCTCAAAGCAGGCAGCAGCCGTGCAGAAGCTCCAGGCAGAGATACAACTAGGGGTCCACAAAGATTTGTCTTTGCGTCTCTATTTTGTGTTTCACTGTGTGTACTGTATGTGAATTTATGCCGAATAAATTACAATTTATTTCTCTACCTTGTTTTGTTCAATGAATGATCCTGGTAAAAAGGTGTAAATAACCTGGTCTCCCGTGACACCTGCCCAATGACATTTCTTGTCCCGGTAGATAAAAACAGTGCAATTTAGCAGGCTGACAAAAGAATAATGAAGCAAGTGCTTCAGAGACACCTCAGCCCCATTCCTGATGTATCTTTAAGTCATTTCATTTGTTTTCAGAGTCTCCCTTATCTCTTAAGTAAGAGTGAAACACCATTGGAAAATGAGCACATTTTCTTTTTTTCCCCGACCCAAATTATCTCAATGCTACACTGAGATCTCACTAATCGGCTAGTTCTTCTATATTTATCTTCATGGTAGGCGTGGAACGTCTTACAAAATCCAAAATGTTGGCGGTGCTTGCTATCTGTGTTTGAAGGCTTTAGCTTTCTGCTTATCATTGCTTGGTTCATTTTGTGCCGTGTCTTTGAATCTTTGTGATGAATATAAATGGAGATAGCCTATGTAGCTCACAAATTATAGTCGACTTAACAATGTGCTGTAGTTAACTTCCTTAAACACATTTATTTGGGCTTAGATACTGTATGTGCCTGGTTTTTATTTATGGAAAATTTATGGTAGGATGTGTTTGCCAAATTAATGTTTCCTATATATGTGTAGTCAACCTTTGGGGACTGCTAGTAATGTAAGGGGTTAACAGCCTTAATGGGCTAACTGTGTGGGATCCCTCAGGGTATCCCCTGCCCCCCCCCCCCCACCCCCTCATGTGATGCAGGATCATTATGCAGAAAGGGATAACCCATCCGTTATATGTCTTGTGACCAGTGATATCATTATAGAATTTATAGAGATCCTCCGAATGTCTAGAAACAGGTTCCTCAGAGTTCAGATTGAAGCCTCACTGTGAGTCCTGTAAATAGGTTTGTATATTGAAGATGTGCTGTACATTTATTGTTTACTGTACATTTATTGTTTTCAGTTAAGGAACGCACCTTATATAATTAGCGCCTATAGTAATGACCCAAGATTGTTCTCAAGCGGGAAGATGAGTAAGCATGTGCTCAGCAGGAAGTTCTCAGAGTAGTAGCTCTGGAGAACAATTAGATCAGCCCCACCGTAAGGTCATATGTAAACTCCTGATCCAATTTGGATGGAGTACAAAGAGTGACGGAATACTGATCCCAGAGACCAGAGTGTTTTCCCACCATGGGCCCACTTGTAATAGGGCATATTGACATTATGCAGGAGATTGCCAATCTAACCAATACTAAGGGAAACAAGCCAAAGTACCTCCCCAGCATAGGAGTGAGAGCTACTAGGGGAAGAAGCACAGAGTAACCTAGTATTTTTTCCTGCCAGTTAATTTCTGAAATGAAGTCCGTTTTTGTATGGCGATTATGTATGTGAATAAAGCTCTTGTTTGTACTATAAAAGTATCTGGCTCTCATAATTATTCTATCTGCGTATCCACTCCGTGCCTGCACGAACCCAGCACGCTGAAAAGATATGAGACACTGAGCACTGCCATGTATACAGTATATTTCCAATTTAATGTAAACTCATTTAAAGCCGGGATTGGAGGGTTACACATGTAGCATACAAGTGCATTATCTAAGCAGCGATGGGGACCTTTTTCCTAAGCAAGGTTCTGCTCAACACACAGTGACATAACACAAAGTGGGAAGGTAACGGAACATACTCTCGTGAAAAAGAGACCTGTGAGGTTTGGAAATCTCTGTATATGTGAAGAAGAGACCTGTGAGGTTTTAATAGCTCTGTGCACACGAAAGAGAGCCCTGTGAGGTTTGGAAATCCCTATATATGTGAAGAAGAGACCTGTGAGGTTTTAATAGCTCTGTGCACTAGAAAAGAGACCTGTGAGGTTTGGGAAGATCTACCCATGAAGAAAAGATCTGTGAAGTTTGGAGAGCTCTGTACACATGAAGATGAGACCTGTAAGGTCTGGAAATCTCTGCGCACATGAAGAAGAGACCAGTGAGGTTTTGAAAGCTCTGTATACATGAGAGAGACATGTGACTACTAGAACTTTGAAATAACTCTTTTATTTTAAATCTAACATTATTTATACATTTCACCTCAGCCCGCAGATACAGCAGCTTCCTATAGCTACAATTTCCTGGTATATACACAGTTTTAGAATGAAGGCAGGTACATGGAAATTAAGCTTCCCACTGTATCGTTTGATAAAAATGCAGAACAGGAGTCTGTATGTAAATGTCTGCCTTTGAATTCCCTGCTGAAATGTAAAACAACCAAATGTTTGCAAGCTGTGTATTGTGGCCTAATGCAAGATGTCTTTGTGCAGAATACTAAAACTGATTATAATTATTGCTTGCATTTTAAACGTACTATGATGGCTCCGATCATGATGTGGCATGCTGTCATTATCATAATTCTCATTATTGTGCTTGGGCGAATGTGATTTTCTGATGAAATTTTCAGGCTCAGAATATCCTTGATACTGTATATTATAACCATTTGCTGCCAGAGGGTGGGACTGCAAGACAATGTAAGGGGTTAATATGGATTTTTACCACCACTGCATATCTAATCGAATGTATTCCATGCAAATGAAAATGTTCTACATATGCACTTTAGTTTTGAGATGGGGGAATGAGTCGAAATTCGAGTCACAGATATTCATTTGCGATATTTTGGGGAAAATCTGAAGTTCTCGCATATTTTTAAGTAATTGAATATTGTTTTCAAATATATATATATATCATACGAACCAATCCAAGGTCCAGTAAAGAGATAGCAAACTGCACGGCCCTGAGGAAAGTCTCCATGTGGGACCGAAACATTGGCTTACGTGTGTCTATGTTTTGAATACAGTTTTTTTGGATCAACCCCGTGCAGTGTGCTGTCTTTTTACTGGTCCTTGGATTGGTTCGTATGCTGTGTGTTTCTCTATGGGACTAGCATCTGCTTTTTTGCTTCATTACAGGGTGCTGACTGGCCTCTTGTGGATTATATATATATATATATATATATATATATATATAGCCCCCTGTAAACAGCACAGGCTATACCTATCTTCCTTCTACTGTGGTGAGTCGTGTTAAGATCAGGCACCAGTAATCATCATGGGTTTTCCCCTTCATAGCCTTATCCTGATTGGTAGACGCAGGCCTGGACTCTGCTGCAGGCGTGAGCAAGAGGGGAGGTTCTGCTGACATCACGAGGGGCGGGGCTAGCTCTATATTTAGCAGCCAACTCTGGTGAGTAGAGTTAGAGTTGATAGTGATATTGAGAGTCTGGAGTTGTCGGTTAGTTATGCCGGGTGTATGCAGTTCAGTTAGTATGCCATGAGTCAAAGAATCCTGCGGATCGGTCCGAGGAGTTGGAGGAGACTACGGTCTCCCCTGCGCAGAGTGCAGGAGAAAGAGGAGCGGAAAGATTCAGCGTCCTTTAGTAGAGCTGATAGAATTATAGACTTGGTGGACCAATGCCCTCACCCCACTGCCAGGGGTGATGGGGAGAATCCAAGACCGACCGTGAGGCTAACCTCGGGGGTGGGCCACGGGGTATTGAAGCCCTAGCCCAGACCATCCTGCCGGAGGAGCGACTTGGAGGGAAGGAGAGGAGGAATTATCTGGGTGGAAGGCGAGCGGCGTAATAACCCGTCCTGGCTATTGTTGTTGCGGCTGCTGGAAGCCACTATCGTTGGGATATTGCTGCTCTGTCAATAAAAGAGACTATTCGTTATTATCAAAGACTGTGTGTGACTTGGAAAGTACTACCCTGGGACACAAGGGGTTCTTCTATACCGGTCCTGTCCCATATTCCTGGGAGTATAGAAGATGGAGGCGCTGCACCACTAAGAGATCATGGAGGCTACCACCCCAGAAGCCCGGTCCTGGCTCCCCCACAACATCGCGGGAAGCTCAGGCCCTCCTGTTCCTCACAGGTACGCACCACACCTCATGTAATCAGCCTCCATGCACCCTAGACACCACCGTAGGGTCTGGGGGAAGGGGGGAAGCAGGGTTACACACACACACACATATATATATATATATATATATATATATATATATATATATATATATATACTGTATATATGTTTCCCCCTTTTTTGTTAATTTTTTATATTCTCCCATTTTCTACGTTATTTACATTTTTTAAGAGGGGGGCGGGGTGGGTTAAAAAAAACAAATCTCCAGTATCATTTAAAATAAAAAAAATTGGTAATTAAAAAAAAAAAACCTCCAGTGAATTAGAAAAAGGGAAAAACACCCGACTTGCAGGAAATATACATTCAGGTGAATAATTCACGCATCTCTAATCACTATTTCTACTATATCATTTTTAGGCTTGACGAGAGAGGAGAGAGAGAAGAGAGGAGAGAGAGAAGAGAGGAGAGAGAGAAGAGAGGAGAGAGAGAAGAGAGGAGAGAGGAGAGAGAGAAGAGAGGAGAGAGGAGAGAGAGGAGAGAGGAGAGAGAAGAGATGGGAGAGAGAAGAGATGGGAGAGAGAAGAGATGGGAGAGAGAAGAGATGGGAGAGAGAAGGGATGGGAGAGAGAAGGGATGGGAGAGAGAAAAGATGGGAGAGGGGAGAGAAGAGATGGGAGAGAGAAGAGATGAGAGGGTAGAGTCGATAGGGAAGAGATGGGAGAGAGAAGAGATGGGAGAGAGAAGAGATGGGAGAGAGAAGAGATGGGAGAGAGAAGAGATGAGAGAGGGGAGGGAAGAGATGGGAGAGAAGACAGGGGAGGGAAGACAGGGGAGAGAAGAGAGGGTGCCTCTTTTACTAGAGTCCCATGTATACATTCCCTCACACAACCTTCCAACAATTTGTGCTATAAAAAATTGCACACTTGAGATACCTGGCCAACGTTTTTACATATAATTAGCTTTGTTGAGTTAATCTGATTAGCTAACGTGAAGCTCTGATTTCCCAGTGCTCTGTGGATCTGGCCCTGAGATTTACAGAAAGCACTTAGAGGTGACATGTTAGCAAATGTACAGATATTTTGTATATTCTCCTTCTGCCTAACTTCCCTGAATCCTTTAGCCTGCAGAACACTCAGTTTCAAATACCTTTTAAATCTAATCTGTCACTGACGTCTAGGACATAAGGTCAAAGCAACTGGAGACTGTAGAAAAGAAAACGCTGAAATTGTTTCTGCGTGATTTATAGGAAAGCAGTTGTGTAGGTGAAAATAAAATATCTTTTAAATGGCCCATGTTGCGCCATTGTTTTTTTTTTTAATACTTTCTCGACTGAGAAATTATTATTAGTTCACTAGCACATACTAATCATAAATTACCTTTGTCATTTGACATACAGTACACATTAAATCCTGGCTTCGTCAATCATAATTTATTATAGGGACATCACAAAATGTAGCAATTTACAGATGTAGTAGACATTATTGCATCAATATCATGCGGTTACACATAAATTACACAAAATCGCATGAAAACAATTGCTAATCTCACGATAAACGGGCCTAAGCTATAAGCAGTCATAAGCAGCAAATCGTCATTTTTGACAGCGTTGCTATCACGGTATGCAGAAAGCCCTGAATACCAGTGATAGCAACATTTCACCAAATGGCAAGTTGCCGGCGCCGAGATGATCTGCCCTCCAAAAAGGGCTCACCCGGCGAGTTGATTCTGCTGCAGAGAGAGAGAGAGACGCCTCGAAATACAAATATTTTAATTTAAATGTTATTACTAGTGTAGATGAGCAGGGGGTCTCCGGAGCAGAACCGCATTGATTTTAGGTCTGGGTACCCCCTGCTTCCCGAGATACAGGCAGTGCCGGTATCTCCTTTGCATTGAAATGTTCCGGTCACGTGGCGCAGGACATTTACATGCATAGGAGATACCGATACCCCATAACAGGGGCCTGTATCTCGGGAAGCAGGGGGTACCCGGATCTGAAATCAATGCAGTTCTGCTCCAGAGACCCCCTACTACAATACACTAGTAATAAAATTAAAATATGTAATAACCACCACTGCACAACCCACCCCCTGTGCCCTCACTTAAAACCATTATTTATTTTTTTACACACAGGTTTAATACCACAGGCTGGCAGGGGTCCCCGGGTGGTCCCCACTGGTGTGCGCAGGCCCCACAGGGCATCCCGGGGGGGTTCCCATGGCTTGTCTGGGGGCCATCGGGTTGTCCCGGCTAGGCTCTGTGGCCTCCAGGTTGTCCCCATGGGTTTCCTTGGGCCCCAACGGGGTCTCCGGGTCATCCCCATGGGTGTCTGGGGGCCCTCAGGTGGTTCCGACGGGTGCCTGTGGGCCCTTGGGTGGTCCCTGCAGGTGTGTCCGGGTGGTCCCCATGGGTGCTATCGGGTGGTCCCCGTGAGTGTCTGTGAGTCCTCGGGTAGTCCCAGTGGGTCCCCGCTGGCCTGCGGTACCATTCCTGTATTTAAAATAAAAAACAACACACATGGCCTACATTTCAATAAATATACCTCCCTCCCCCCATCAAACACATACAGTAGAGTAATGTGCAAAATAACTATTATCCAGATATGGATAATAGATTATTTGCCCATTGTAAAACACAACATTACCCCTGCCAACATGAAGGTTGTCCTCATCAGCATACTGCAGGGACATGTCCTCCGATGCCAGCAACAATACATAAAAAATACAATCTAACGGCCCCTAACCCCTTAATCACCTTAGCGGTTAATAACTGATATAGTAATTAAGGGGTGAACCCATCCTGCCCCACTACCCACCCGGGAGGCCTAACCATCCACCCCGGACCCACTATACCCACCTTGTGCAATTGAGTAGCATAGTAATACATCATATCCATATAATATGGGCATGATAAGCTATTATAGCAGTCAATGTTCACACTAATACAAAAGCATGAATGTCAAAAATACACAATACTAAAACAGATACAACAAGCACCTAAACGCCCATAAACAAAAATTAAAAGCACTAGCCAACCAAGCAATTGACTAAATTAAACCACTAGCCAATCAATTAAAGAAATAAAACCACTAGGCATTCAATAAAACAATTAAAACCACTATACAATCAATTACATAAATCATACCACTAGCCAAAAAATACATTTAATACCTAAAAGCAGTAACCAACACAACAATTAATTCATACAACCACTAGGCAACACCTTATTTAAAACCAGTACCCACCAAAATACATAATTAAATAAAATCGCTAACCAATCTGTAAAAAGAAAAAAAAACAAGCCATGACAAATCAAATCAATTTAATCTAAACAATAAAAAGACATAGAAAATAAAACAGTCAATAGAAGAAATGCATTTGCCAAAAAATGCAATGTCTCCCACTGTATTAATCTCTAAACCTAAACAAGCACCGATTAATACATTAGCAGTCAATGCGCAATGAAAAACATAAAAATACAATAAAAAAACCTGTAAAAATAAAAGTACATACAGACAAGACCACGAGTATTCTAAATGTCCGGACTCGTCTGCTCCCTCTCTCCGGTAAGTGGACTGCCATCTTTGTTACAGCTGGGGTGGTTCACCGGTAGGCGCATCGCCACCGATGAGACGCCATCTTCTTCCTCCGAAGACGACTTAGTCGGATCCTCCGCTAGGGAGTCACCTGGGTCTTTTGCGGCCCCGCCAGTGGGTAGTGGTACGAAACGGGCCCGCTCTGGTACTTCCACTGCGTTCGCGCTCTTCTCCGCCAGATCTCCGCTCGGATCTGTAGTTGGCTGGGCCTTGGTTCCCACCTCGGCAGGGGTGCAGGGAACTAGGCAAGCCTCGTCGGTCGTCTCCGCCACCTCCGTTAGTGTTTCCGGAGAGGCACCCCGAGGGGTCTTGATCATTGGCCATGGCTCGGTAGGCCACAGGTAGAACGTGCCACATTGAGGGCATCGTGCCTTCGTGCTTGGGGCCGGTCCGGTGTCCTGCAGTGTATGCACAGGGACCGGAGGTACTCTTGGCCGTCGAGTTCCACTACCAGGAAGCCTCCTGGGAACTGGAACGTGGTCATGCTTAGCTCTGACATTTTTAGTTCAGGGGTGGAACAGTTCAGTGTTCAGTTCAGTTCAGTGTTTCAGCTCCTTGCTCTTCAACAGTCAGGCAAAAGTGAAGTTCCTCGCTCTCACTTCCTGTCCCTCCCTTCGCTGGGGAGGACGCTCCTGATTGACTCTCCCTTGTGCCCCCTCCCTCTGGTGGAAACAAGAGATAGTAGTTCTGAAAATATTAATATACAATATGTGTTATAGGGAATGATGGATATAAAATTATCCAGTAGTCAGATGAAGCTGGCAGGTCTCACGGATCCTTACCTCCACAGCGGGAGGAACATCCCCAAGCTAATCTGAACTCAAAAACTAAAGGTGACCCTGGGCAGGGAGACTTCATCTCTTCACACGCGGCCCATAGCAGAATGTGCGCTGGAGTGACGGAACACCTCTGCTCAGCAATAACCTTAATCCCAAAAACCAAAAAGAGAAACAGCGCAAAGCCTCATAGTGTAGTATAAAAATATATATTGAGTTATGCCAGCAGGTGAGTATCACACGTACATCAAATTAGAACGTTAAAAGCATGGCACACACACACAAATGTTTTTAAGGTAAATGAATGTATGCATCTTTTGGATTAATTAATGTTGTGATTTTTTTGTGTGAATATAAGTAACTATTGTTCCATTTGTGCGGTTTATATGAGAGTTATATGTGAGTGCTCATTTAAGGATTTAGCTTTTGGGGGGTGGGAGGGTTTTATGATCTTTTTTGAGTCTTGAACACAGTCATATTAGGGACTACCTCAACCCCAGGCACTTGTGCAGCATAGAGCTGTATTTAATCTTTCTAATCTTGTTTATCTTAATCTTGTTTATAACCATGAAATAGGATTTTGTATGAGTTCATGCTTGGTTGTGTGTTTCTCATTAGATATTCTTCCTAAACCTCTTAATAGGGGTTGAGTATTGAGATGGATTTCACAATGAGGGAGTATGCATGGGATGAATATACACTGTATCTATGCATGTATATATTTTCTATCTGTGTACTGTAGCACCATCCAAGTCTGTGGTAATAAGGCAGAAATGCGGAAAACGAAAAGAGGAAATAGAAGATTTATGGACATAGGACCTAGATCCACCGAGCCCCAAAATCCATGAAGGTCCTATTCTAGTATGATTGATAACTGCTCAAAATCCTTGATGAGTTAGTTATCGCAAAATGTTGCTCGGTAGCTATTCAGAAAGCCTCGGTGAGTTGGCCAAATCGTACGGGGACTGCATTATTTCGAGATTTCTCGCTCCTGCTCAAAACACATCGAGCGGGAGCTGCAAAAATCAAAAATGCTCCTGTCTAATTGCCTTCCCTCCCTCAGCAGCTTTGGCTGTTTCAGTGCCTGGTACTTGCGAGCTTCCCTCCCTTGTCCCGGCCCACAGCGGTGACGTCACGTGGTATCGTGAGATCCGAGGTCCGCGTGACAGTCCCAGTGAGGCCTCGGCGGTTTTGAGCTCTGGTGCTCCTCCATCTATTAGCCTGCACGTCGGAGGACTAGTGAGGTAGCTGGCGGTGTGATATCACAGGAGAGGCGCTTCCCTGCGGTGCAGCAGCACTTTGACGGTGTGGTGAATTCCCCTTTCTCTACCCAGGCCACGGAGGGTCATGTGATTGCTATACAGGCTTATACCATTCAGCATTGCTGTAAGTAGGGTTTCAGTTTTAGCCCTACTGGATGCCATCACTTTATTAGTGTGTTCCCTGCCCAACAAGCCATTGTTTGTTGTTTTTATGTGTATTTTTTAATTATATATTAAATTACTGTTTATATTTGTACACTATATCAGTGATCTGTTGTTTGTATTTAGTTGCACTATGATCTTTTTTCTCTTTTTTTCTTCTCTTTTATGTTGTGGTCTTATATGTTTGTTTGTTTGAGATTGCATTGAGGACACTTCCATGGAACTCATCCAAACCCTTTGAATTGGACTACATTTGGTCAGATCATTTCTTTTGGCGCCGGTTTATTTTTATTAAAAATCAAAATAGCGCCATTTTGATCAAATGACCCTATTCAATAACATCGAGAAATGTATGGTGGCCCTGATATAGCGAGTTTATCAAAGATTTAATCTCGCCAGCCCTAGGGTGGCGAGATGGGATCTGAGAGCAGGACTTAGGGAAAAAATGAATTTTTCCTGCATCGGATTGAAGCCGGGAGTCTCCGAAGCTGATACACATTAATATAAGCTCCGGAAACCCCCGGCTTCCATCCTATGCAATAAAAATATATTTACAGGCAGCTTCATTACTTTAGTGGCTAACCGCTAAGGCAATGAAGGGGTTAACTGCCAGTGCCCGGTTTATTTTGAGCAGCAGGGGTGGGTGAAGGTGGTTTTGTCCCAGGGTGGGTGTTTAGGCCTTGCGGGAGGGTTGCGGAAGGAGTTAACCCCTTCATTACCTTAGTGGTTACTACCCACCCAGGTAGGCATAAAAACCCACTGTGGCCCAAATACCATCGTCACCCACCCCCACTACCCACAATAAACATTAAAACACAATATTAGCCAATACATCTGTAGCCCTTTTAGCCCCACCCTAAGTGAGATCTGGTCTGCTACTCCATATTTACTGCGGTGTGGTGCATACCTATAAGGTAACAGGAGGGCTGAGTGTTCTGCGTTGGTGTGGGGAGAACAGGACATGGTTTACAGGGTACCTTATTCGTGGTTGATCCAGACTGACACATTTATTTAGCCCAAGACAGTGAATTACACTTACATAAGGTTCCATGGTATTTATTGCATTGGTTAGGATCTTACAGCAGGCACATCATTTTTCTTGCTTCCCCTAAAATGGTTACTTCAAGGCTTGAGGCGCATCCAAGTTTCCTCCTGAGTCCCATTGTGGGACCAGGGTAGCTGTTGCACACCCCAAAGGGGGAGGAAAGAGACACACCCTCTTTTGGGAGAGAGCCAGTATTTATACCCTGTGGTTTGGGCTTGTAACCCAGCCCCATAACAGGGCAGGTCTGATCTGCCAATGTGAGCCAGCCAGTACCTCCGCCAGGCTGACTCTCTCTGGTTGTTACTAGGCCCGCCCTTAGATACAGTTACTGCATCTAAGGCTGCAATAGCAAACAATACCTTCTTGAGAAATTAACCCATCCACTGCCTGTACCTAACACTGGTAAGGTTTGGGAAAAGGGTAGTGGCTGGAGGCTAGGCTACACCCCCATTCATTGCAAGTGTGGTTACCTACTGTATGCCCTCAATGGGAGCAAAGATAACCCCAATGGCAAGGAAGGGACACCCCCTCTACCCTCAACAACCATTACATTTCATGACAGTAATGGGCAACATTACTATTATCCAGATCTGGATAATAGCGCATTTGCCCATTCCAAATAAAAGATTATCTTCCAGCATAAAGTAAATAAAATGTCTACTTACCCCTGCCAGGATGAAGGCCTTCCTTGTCTTCCTCCCCATTCTTGTCCTCCATTGGCAGGAACACAACAATAAAAAATACAATCTAATGGCCCCTAACCCTTTAATAACCTTAGCGGTTAGTAACCGCTAAAGTAATTAAGGGGTTAACTCCCACCCCCGCTACCTACCCAGGTGGCCTAACCACCCTTCCCAGGGAAACAACCCCCACCCTCTTCCCATTCATTGGCACAGTGGTACATCATGCCCATGTAATATGGGCATGATTAGCCAATTGTGAGGATTCGCCATCCTGGCGGTCGCAGATCTTCTCCTCACCTCAATAACCCTTCTGTGATGGACACTCAGGATCTTTCACGGTCTGACTCCCCGTCCGTGGATTCCGTCTCTGCTTCCCGCTCTGACGCACGACAGGTGCGTTCGTCCAGCCTCCCCGCTGACGCGCATTCCAAGCCCTGCTCTGGTGATGACAGGACAGGCGTGGGAGTGACGCACACCTCAGGCTCCGCCCCCTGACCTCCGTGACGCACGCGGGGCGGCGCGCGATCGGTCCCGCCTACATTCACTCTAAGGATGTCCCGGACTAGCGTGGGAGTGACGCGCGCCGCAGGAGACCCCCTGCTACAATACTGTATATTAAAATAAAATGAAAGCCTCGAGATTGCCTGTTAGAGGCGGGCAGGTAGCGTGACTGATTTAGTGTAAGGATCCGTGCTGCGGGTATACCCGCGTTCAGTGCATCCTTACCTTTTTCTCAGGCTATTCAGGCTCCCCGGCGACAGTCCCCGCTCCTGGCTGCTTCCCCTGCACCTCCTGTCAACGCGCGTCAGCCCTACGGGCGCGTGCGCACCCAAGCCGCCATTGGTTGGATCCGGGCGCCTGACTCCGCCTCCGCTGTCGCGGCACACGCTCCTTGCGTGTCGCCATTCGGGTCCCGTCAGGTCCGCCTCCCCGCTTCTCCTTCTTTACCTGTCCCTTCCCCTGTCCGTCCCTCTGCTCTTCCCCTTCTTCTCTCTGCTCCTGGATCCTCCGGTACGCCTTCCCCATGCTCCGCCTCCTCGGACGTCACGCCCATGCCCTGCACGCCCCTTCCCCATCTGCCTTGCCTCCCAGGTCCTCCTTCCCTTTCTGTCCCTTCCCTTGTCCGTCCCTCTGTTCCTCCCCTCACTCCCATTGGTTCCAAACTTCCACACTCTGCTCTCCTATTAGGTTCCTCTTTGGGCCGCTCCTCCGTCACTCCCCTTTCTCTGATTGGTTCCAGCCCCCTATATAATCCCTCTTCACCATTTCCTCTTTGCTCTGCATAGCTTCTGTACCTTGGTGCTGTCAGCTGTTGCCTGGCCTCTCTTGTCTTTTCAGTGCTGCTCCTGTCCCTGGAATCTTTGCTGACCTCCCTGGATTTGACCTTTGCTTTGGACTCTACTACGCTGCTCTCTGGAACCCTTTGGACCTTGCTTTGGACTTCTACGCTGCAGACCTCTACAACCCTTGGACACGGCACAGGGACAAACTACTACCCTGCTCTCTCCACTCCACGACCCAGGCTTACAAACTTTACCCTTCTACGCCGGAGCTGTCACGTACGGTATCATTTACATTCTGTTTACCCGGACCACCTACGCTACTACCACACTCCGGCTGTGCCCCCGTTTGCTGCTAGGTGTGTGCTTTTACCCTTTCCACCTCAGTCCCGGGGTCTCGTCTGGCTTGTGGGCTGGCCGAGCGTTACATTCAGTCTCTCTCACTGCGCGTCTCTTACAGACAGGTGAAGCCCGGTAGGATTCACACAGTGCGAGTCCCATTCAAACGCAGGAACCCCCGCTGTGTTAATACGATGGGCCATTAAATCTGCTGCGGACCATCTTGCGGGGTATTTGGAGAATTGGCCGCGATTTTGTCCAGTGATTCGGTCGACAACTGCTAGCTGCAGCTGTACTGTATATTTTCCCATATAACCACAGATCAAATTATCCTGAGATGTGGGTAAAAAATGCTGTAGTGTCTCCTAATACGATGCCCCATTTGATAACCTAAAGAACATATATTTAAAAAAAGGACTATTTATCAATGCCTTCCAGCTGCCATATTGATTGGGAAAAAGCAGCACAAAATACCAGCGATCAGAGAACAAATCATATTAAAAGCAATCAAATTTTTCTCTTTGATAAATCGTCTTTTTTTGCCTATGAAGAAGGGAGATTTGATCAATAGCTCAGGATATGCTTTGTTATGACAAAGCACCAGCATATCATAAACGATTACGCAAAATCATGTATTTCTGTCCTTGTGCATCTCCTAATTTTTACCAGCAGAGGTCACCCTTAACTAAAAAATGATCAGAGAAAAATATGAATTTAAAGAACTGTCATTTTATGTTTGACTTTGTTGTGTAACACTACAATCCAGATTTTAATTAGAGATGAGCCAACCTGTCAAAATCCGATGCGCAGATTTTCCACACTGGTTTTACCAAAATCGGAAATCTGAAGCCGGGTTTGGCATACAAAAAATAAATAAATGGTGTGTGTGGCGAGCACGCGCATTTTAAGTGAAACTTATTTCTGTTGTGCCACTGAAATTTTAATTACTGTATACTCTGAAAGATTTTTTTTAATCAAAAACATGAAAATCAAAATCAAAATACAAAATACAATTTCAGTAGCAAAACACAAAGAAGTTTCATTTAGAACGCGCGTGCTCGCCACACACAGCCTATTTTGGTTGTTGGATGGGTCGCCAATGGGTTAATAGTTTAGGCTATTACTAATCCTGATTACTCTTTATGGTGTGTATATAGTGTGTGTGTATATGTGTATATGTGTATGTATGTATGTATGTATTGTGACAGAGTCACTGACTCAGTAGGCTGGAACAGTGAATTGAGAGAAGCTGCAGCCAGTCCACAGAGCGTTAATCTCCTCAGAGAAAGAGCAGCAGCTGAAAACTGATTAATCAGGGGCTGGGCTCCTCAGTGAAACAAGGAAGTGTTTTAAAAGACACAGGAAGCTGTTATGTTGGGAGACTGCTTTACTCCACAGAGAGAGATGAAGTTCACCCAGCCGGGAGAGTCTGGCTGTTATGGACCCTAGGACTGAAAGAAGCATGTCTGCTGGGTCCAGCTGGGAATCACACCTATGATAAAGACAAGGACTGACAGATAAGTAAAAACACTTTATTGTTCTGTGCAGAGACTGTGTTACTTTGTTCCATAGGCCAGGGCAAATTTTGGCTTGGGAACCAGCTTAGCCATGTCCTTCTGATTTACTTTGGATGCTTCCCACCCGAACTATAACCCCAGCTAACAAACTATAATGACTGCACATGCGCAGTCACTCACTTCCGTTATTATTTTCGTTCTCACTCAGAGTTTTTTCCCTATGAGATTTTGTAGATGCAAGTGCCACTAAAGAAGTTTCACTTCAAAAAATCTGGCCAAATTTCATGGAATTTACCATTGGATTTCATGTTAAATTCAATTCCGGATTCTTATCAATCTAGAGAGCGGATTCTAAATTCCTGATATATGGATGAGAGAGAGAGAGAGACACACAGAGAAAGACAGCAATTTTTTCAGATCCTTATTTATTTTCCAGGGGAAAAGGTTGACCGGACAGGCAGTAAAACCAAAGAATCCAAACAGGAGATAGAGATATGGTTCTCATTTCCACAGATGGGCGTCAACTCTTGGCCAGGTGATGAGGCCCCGAGGTTATCAAAGATGTGGATTAAAATCAAGCAACATGATCATAGGAACAAATCTCACCAGGTAACATAGGGAACATTAACATCATACCTGATCATAGGGTAAGAATGTCCCCTGACCTTACCCCTGGACAACTACAACAAGCCATACCTCAATGGAATCCTCTGTGCGGCTGGACCATACTCCATCTCACACAGAGCCGCCACTTTAACGTTTATTTCAACATTGCCCCTTATTCCCTATAGATTGTAAACTCTCATAATCAGGGCCCTCATCACCTTCTGTATCTGTTTGCTCATGTTTGTCTTTATTTGGTATGTCATTCTATTTATGTAATGTACATAACTCTGTATCCCCATTGTACCTCGCTGCGGAATATGTCGGTGCTTTACAAATAAACAATAATAATACATTTAAAAGAAACAGATGTATATTTACTAGAGCCCCAAGAAGGAATCACAAAATTATCACAATCTCAGGAGTGACAGTAAAACGATGGCCTGGATCGTACCCCAGAATCAAATAAGGGAAGAAAATCAGAAAGAAATACATGGGATGCTGGATTTGGGAATACTACATGACTCTCGTTGCAGTTGGCCCAGCCCCATTGTCCTTTTCCCTACACCTGACGGTAAGCAAAGTTTTCGTAATGATTTTGGAAAAGTGAAGGTGTCCCGTTTTGACACATACTCCATACCAAGGGATAACAAACTTATGGAAAGCTTTGGGAAAGACAAGTTCTTAACTACACTTGATCTGGCAAAAGGGTACTGGCAAATTCTACTTTCTAAATATTCTAATGAAAAAATAGCATTTCTTTACACCTGAGGATTTTTTCAAGATACCGTCCTTCATTTGGGATTGGGTCTTCATTGGGTTTTGTTTCTTCACTTTAACATTATTACATTTGCATTACCCTCTCCTTTTCCCGGAGGCCATTGTTGTATGCGTGTTCTAAGTACCTATATAATGTGGAGTTAAATATGTCTTACCTAAAAGTTACCTTTTCTCTCGGAAATGCATTCCCAGAAGACTGCGTTACTTAATCACCACTTTCTAATGAGCATAGCATTCTTGCTGCCATCAAAAAAAAGTTACACCTTTTTATACTATAATAATAGAAAATGTATTTTAAATGTTAACCCACCTCCGCTCCTTTATTTTCTCTTCACACGCTATTTTTAACCCAATGACCCCTATGCTGTATGTTTACAATACACTGTTAATGATTCATTACAGGCCATGTCATCTGGATGTTTTCATGTAAGTTAATAACTCTAGGGTTTAATATAAGAAGAAAAGGTGACTGTGAATATCAATATAAGAATCCAGCTTCCCAAGTGATGGACATCATGGGTTCCCTCTGTGTGCGACCATGTCCAGTGTTCTGTGTCTCTCAGCTGTCCCATTGTCACCTCCCATGTTGTCATTTATGGCTCTGCCTTGGACTGTTTGGTGACTGCAGGAGGGGGTGTTTGAAAAGAGTGTGATTTTAATATAATGTTATCATTTGAGACTCAGTTTCTTTAGTAGTGATGTATCCCCAGTGTTAGAAGTATCTCTTCTGATAACATGATTTATCTTGCTCATCTGGGGAGAGCTGACATTTCTGTGACAATACTTGTTCTATGACACCGGGAACATCCTGTACAATACATGACATCACAAAAGGGGTTAAAAAATTCCCCTTAAGAGGTTTAGTGGTGTAAAGGGATGTAGTGTATAAACCTATTAGTCAGTATAAACCACGGTGGAACCATTTAAAATCTCATCAGTGTTCGTAATCAAATGCATTCAATTCTTCATTCAATAAACAAACAGTATAACAAACAGTATAACAAACAGTATAACAAAGGTATCATCGCCACATCCTTTTTTCATAACCTAACCAGGAACTTCAATCTGTTCAGAAGTAGCCAAAGCAAATAAAGATAAACTGATCTCCAATCTTATATATTTGTTTTCACGTCACTTGAAACACGTCTTTTTACTGTATGTGTAAATAAATGCCACATTCTCATTAATGCAGCAAGGACAACTGGATTTGATTCAAAGGTATTAATTCTACCAAAAACAGGCTACTATTGTTTTTATTTGCTGTTATAAGAGGAATGAGATAAATGTAATTATCTTTCTCTTTTGAATCAAATTCTTAGTGGTTATGAACTTATTAATAGTGATAGATGTTGCTATACCACATTTCTTTATTCAAAGCTTTATTTGTGTTGCAGGGTCCTCAGGAGCAAAAATAATTCAGCTTTATGTGAACCACTACTGTCTGTATCAGTCGTTTTCAACCTTATTTGGGTTAAGGAAATGTGAAATTCTGGGGACCCCCAACCCTCTCCCCCCCCCATCTCTCTTTCCCCTGTCTCTCTCTCCCCACAGCCGACTCCCTCTCTCCCCCCTCCCCCATCTTTCTCTCTCCCCTCCGTCTGTCCCTTGTCCCCTCTTACACTCCAGCTCTCTCTTCGCCTCCCCCTGTATATCTCTTCCCCTCTTACGCACCAAACACACTTACTGTACCTTAGGGCGAGGCCTCCCCTGTTGCATTGGTCCGCAGCTGCCTCCTCCAGGTGTGGGGTGCCTGCGGAACCCCAGTTTAAAATCACTGGTCTATATGTACCATTCCCAAGATTCTCCTGTTAATGCCCAATCATGCCAATTATATCCTGTAACTGACTACAAAGAAAATTGCACTGTATGATTAGTGCAATGATTTGTGCAATGATTTGTGCACAGCAGAAATACAGTATGCATTACAGACAAAAATAAAAACTTTTCAAATATGGTGATTGTACAGTATGTGGGTATTGTTGCAATTTCAATGTTCTTTAAAATAGGATTCAATATTTATATCTTTAACTCAAATATCTGCTCTAAAAATACACCAATTTAACACTGACTGAAATGTAAAACTGAAATGTTTCTATACAATTTAGCACACTTCCAACCATTTAAATAACTTGTGACTTTATGAATAGAGACATTTTAAGTTGGCAATGCTACCTAAAGTTATGTCCCGGCTTGCTGTTCTCTGTGCCACGGATGAACATGCTGAAATCCGACGCGTCCCCTAAAACAGTACATTTTGGGGACTGGGAGAATTAAAGCAGGACCTCCGCAGCGTTAACCCAAACGGGCCAGCAAGTCCTGCCCCTTAATTATGTAGATGCCAGAATATGGGTTTCTATGTCATGAGGGGGAACACTAGAGGACCATATTCATTCATCTACGTCATCAAAAAGGTTGGACAGGATATTTAAATGTCCTATCCAATCCCCTTGATAACCGAATATGGTCCTTCAGCATTCCCCCCTAAAGACGTAGAGTAGGTGCCGATATTTGGTTAGCTACATCATCAAGAGGCAGGACAGACTGGACTAAATTACTTACCCCCCTTAATTACCGTAATAGCTAAGAGGTTAAACCCTCTGATCCCCCACCCCAGGAGGCCTAACCACCCTCTCTGGAAAGTATCTCTTTCACCCACCCCAACCCCCCAACCAACATACCCCCCCCCCCTACACTAATGCCCAATATCCCTATTAGCCAAATGTGGCCAATTGTGATTTGGGGAATTAAACAAAATGGGTGGGTGAAGGGGATATTTGCCCCAGGGTGGGTGGTTAGACCCACCTGAGAAGTGGCAGTAGGGGTTAACCTCTTCATTACCTTAGCGATTAACCACTAGTTAGCCACAATGCTGTGTGTGTGTGTGTGTGTGTGTGTGTATGGTATATGTATTTTGTTATATATACATATACATATACAGTCAAATCTGTGTTATCTGGCATTACTCATACAGCCTAATACAAATCTTCAATGTAGTAATCAGAATCCATCCTGAACCTGTCCGGCAACACCGCGTATTTCCAAGAACCTGTATACTATTTTATACTTTAACCATTATACTGTATTGTAATTCTTTGAAAATTTGTACAACAAGAATAAACAAGTATGACTCTCAGTTAACTAGAATTTTTGTTTATTCAGCACCACTCATACCGGATAACATAGATTTTACTGTAGATAGATCTGTATCAACAAATATATAGATAGACCGATAGATATGTACAAATATGTACATATTAATATCTGAAAGAGTAACAGTGACTGCAACATTTATTATAGTTATGGTATACAACTATATGGTATATATACTCAAGAATACACAGGTACATTTCTACAATTATGAGTGTTTTCTAAACATCACATGCCCTTTTTAGAGAAGCTTTAAACTCTTTCAAACAAAGGCTATATCAAAGTTTCCTTACATGGAGATGAAGGCTTTATACGTGGCATGCCTATTTAAAATGGATCGTGATAGAAAGAGCAGACAATGCTTATTAAAACCACATTTACACATGTGAAATATATGACCTTTCATTTCTAAGCCATAAAACCCCTGTAGTAAAGCATTTCCAAGGAGATAAACACATACAATAACTATCACTCTGACTTCAGAGAGCTACTCAAGTATATACATATATATAAAAAATACAAACTAGAAAACATACAATAAAAATATTATTCTATCGTTAATAAATGTATCAGCTACACAAGTGCAACAAAAATACTATAGCTGCAGGACTGAATATCAAATAACATATTAAAAGCTATAGTAAATGTGCACTAAAAACTATCAATATGAAACAAAAATCAATAGAACATTATTAGTTTATTACCCGAAAAAACAGAAAAATGAAAAACATCATAGTAAAGTACTTACAGTATGAGACCTAACATTTTTCTTTTGCATGTATAGGGACTGACCTAGTGGTCATTTGTGAACCTATGTCAATTCTAAGAGACCTTCAAGGCACACAATCTCAGAGCCATAGCAAAACAAATATTGATATTATTAAACAAAAATATTTTTCTTAAATTTCATATTTTAGGAGCTTATTCTGTATCTGCTGAAGCGACTGATAGTGTCAAAATTCCCCATTAACTTCAATAGTTAACTTGGGCGGAAAAATGTCTGAAAAAGCTGCTTTGTAGGATCTAGATTGAGCACCTAAGGCTCAGTTTCAGCAAACAGAATAAAACAATGTAATGCCATACACCAAACACCAATTATTGTTGTCGTTACAGTTTATTACATAATCTTCACCCTATTTAATCAATAATGGGGAGACAGCGTAGAGAACTCCACATAATTGTCTCAAGCTCCGATGTTGTTGGCTTCGTTATTTAGAATTGTATACAATTAACATGGTCTCATGGATGAGGGATGTGTAAATTGTGCCCATCAGTTAGAGAAGACCAGAAGAGTCCAGAAAAAAGTTGATTGGGACTAATGATGGGTATTTAGCATATCCCATTGAGTAGTGGAGTTACCTGCTCTGTCTTTATATACTCTAAAACCACTGGCTGAGGGTTATTATGTATATGCACCCAGATAAGTACAGTACAATAAAATGTGGATTTGTAAGAGCTGATCCACTACTTTCACCAATGAAGGGGAAATTAGCAATTCTGTGGCTGGTATTGATGGAATAATACTACTTCCCTGGGCCTTGCAAGCCTTGAGGTAGAATTATCGTTCATAGCGAAGCCACACAAATTGTGTAAATAATTGTACCAGATTGGAAACAAGACCCTTCTCCATTCAAGGTCTCCATAATGTGGGGATCCGCCTTCTTATGAGTTGGATGGTTAAATCCTTTGTAAACAACAAAAAGGAAGAAACCCCCATTAATTCCTAGTAAATATCTAAGGGGGGGGTTCCCTCATGCCTCAAAACAGCTCTGTAGGTGGTGGGGCAATGCTGTTGGTAGAGATGATCCACCAAAGTGTTACTCCCAGGAACCACAGTCTTACGTTGATCACTATTCATGTAGTTCCAGAGATGCAAAGCATATGAGTTGTTGAAAGTTGGCAACTTCTTCCAAACCTGGTAGTACATCTTCCAAGATGGGTATGAAATAGGGTAGAAACGTTGAGGGTTTAAAAAGGAGATGTTTCCACACAAAAAATCATCTTCACTTTTAAATTCAGACAGGACACAAAGCTGATTCAGAACTCGTGTGAAGAGGCTTGGTCCTTGGTGTCCCCACGCTGCTCCATCATAGTTCTTAACAAAGTTCTCCATACTGTTCCAGGCAAAACTGTGTCTGGGAGATAGTCCAAAAATACCATTGCTAGAATACTGAGAGGACTGGGCTGCCAGAAAGTTCTCATTTGGAATGGGTCGAATTGAGATGATGTCAGTGTCCATATAAACACCACCATGTTTCCAAATGAGAGCCAACCTGCAGCCATCTGAGCTGACATGGATCCAGTAAGATTCCGATTTAGGATTAACCTACAGTAAAATATGATAAAAACACAATCAGTAGTGTAAGCAATAAAGTACCTCACTAATACATTAGAAGTTCTCTGGTTTACTGGCCTTAGATGTTTGGATGACAACTGTAGTGTTATGTAGTTTACAATGCAAAGCAATTATCAGTTCACATTGTACTGAAACCTTGATAAAGTATGTATTTCTATCTTTATTTATATAGTGCCATTCAGGTACTGTACATAGCACTGTACAATGCAGGTGACATAATATTATAACACAATGGGAATAAGCGCTTTAGACATAAAAGCTTACAATCTACTATAAGTGGTAAGTGGGGAGAACTTCCAGAGACAGGAGGGTGTTCTGTTAAGTGCATCTGCAAGGTGCCAAGGTCAGTATAGAATCAGCCAGCAGAGCTACCCATATGCTGCATTAAAGAGTGTGTTTAAAGAAAGGTCCTTTAAGGTTGACAGAGAGGATGCCAGTAGGATATTGATGGGAAGGGAATTTCGGGCGGGGGTGGCGGGGGAGGGAGTGAGAAAGTTTTTAGGTGGGAGAGGGCTTTGGATACAAAAGGGATAGCTAGAAGACATCCTTGAGCAATTCTAATTGGGTAAAATACAAGTCCTATTTTTATTCTTCTATTAATCCAGAGGAAGCAAACAAAAAACCCAAGTGAAACATTTACCAATTACAGTATGTCTCATAAATGGGAAAAATAAACTTCCCTCCTGATTCCAGTAATGGCAATCAGATTTCCTCTGGGATGAAAACCATTCCTATGTTTAAATTATTCGACATATGCCTGCATATCTTTCCTTTCTAAAAAGACATCTAACTTTCTCCTAAAGATATCTACTATATCTGCTTTATAGTCTCTATGAGTAGTACATTTTATACTGTCACTGCCTTTATTGTAATTTCTATGGAGTTCAAAAAAACAATTCTTCCGCTACACTGCTGTATTCTCAGCAGCTCAAGATCATCAGCATATAATGAAGGTCCTTGGCTTTCAGTACATCTCTGGACTATTCAGGTGCCCACAAACCCAAATTGAAAGACTTTGATTCCAGACAAAATAACAGCATTATAAGGGGAAGTATTGTCCAAAATGTCAATTGACCTATGTTAATAACCATTAACGTTGGAGCACATGTTTCCTGAACACTGAATAGACAAGAATGACAATTCTGGGGAAGAAGAGAAGGATAGAAGATTACCTTTCATTGGTAAATCTTAATCGGACCACAACAGGTAGTGCATGAGAATGGAGGACCGTGTCCATCACCATATGGGTTGGAGATGGGAACACACAAGGTGCAAATAACATAGTTACATGGTAGATGAGGTTGAATACGACATTTGGCCATTAAGATCAACAAATGTAAATTTAGTTGACTGAGATACTCATTTTGTATTTGTTTGAGAGAGGAAAACAAAACCCCTAAGTGAAATATTAACCAAATATGTCTTATAATGGGGAAAAAAATAATTCTTCCTGACTTCTGTATTGGTAATCAGATGTATCCCAGGATTTAAACCCATCCTACATTTAACTTTCTTGGCATATCTCTGTATACATTTCCTCCTTAAATATATCTAACCTTTTCTTAAACATATTGTATGTACTGTATCTGCTATCACATTCTACATGAGGTAAATTATACATTAATACTGCCCTTACGGTAAAGAACAATTTCCTTTGTTGCTGATGAAATCTCTTTTTTTCTAATCTCAATACCTGTAGATTATCCTGTGTCCCTTGTTCTGTACGTGGGATGAAAAGTTGTCTTGAAAGTTTCTTGTATTAACATTGAATATATTAGGAAATATTAATCATAACCCCCCTTAGGCCGCGCTTATAGTCCTTGCTACGGCAACGCAACGCTGACGTCACGCTGCGGTCACTGAAAAATCAAATGTAATTGACTTCCAGCGATCTTGATCAAGCCGTTGCTCCTTCGCCGTCGCGTAGCTCCTACTATAAGCGCATGCGACAGATTCAATACATTTGTTTTGACGTGACGTGACGTTGCATCGCCATCGCTGGGACTATAAGCGCGACCTTAGAGACCTCTTTTTTAATGGAAACAATCTTAACATGGATAGCCTTTCCTCATAAATTAGATATTTTATCCCCTTTCATTTTTGGGGGGCTCTTCTCTGCACTATTTCCAGTTTCATAAGGTCTTTTAAATGGCAAGGTGCCTTCAAACATACATTTTGCGGTTGAGAACTATTGGAATGCTTCCTTATTCTTTGTTTTACTGTATGTACAGTATGTGGGTAATAGGTTGCACATGCTATCAAACCTTAAAGAGCTGCACACAAAAGTTGAAAAAAAAATTATGTTTGTATGGCGTACTGTGCTACCTATATGACATTTTTCAGCTCTGTTGCTTCACTGTGATCTGATTTTTGTTGATCACTTTTCTCTTTTAGGTAGGATTGTGTGTAAATAAAAAGAGGAACTTGAAATATATTTATAGACTCATATTGATAGAAAGCTATTGTCCTGGAAGACTAGGACAATGTACAATGGGATCACAAACGCCAGACAGAATGAAGGAGTTAAATAAAGCAAGTTTATTTTGACAAGGAGTCAGCAGGCACAACACGATACAAGATTACAGCTACTCTCACCAAAACAGGGGTTTTACTTGGGGGAATCCTAGCTAAGTAGGTGCTGGGCATCACTTCAATAGGCTTACACAGGTAAGATTTCATTCTCTGCAGGTTTCTGGTCCCCAAAAAGTTGGTCTCCACGAGAATACTAGGTTAGTAGGAATTTAAACCAGGGTAATGTAGTTGATGTGGTCTACGTAGATTTTGTAAAGGCTTTTGATACGGTTCCACACAAGAGGTTAGTGCACAAAATAAAGCAAATTGGAATCTGTAACAATATTTGCATCTGGATTGAAAACTGGTTGAAGGATAGACACCAGAGGGTTGCCATAAATTGAACTTTTTCAGGTTTGGCTAAAGTTGTGAGTGGAGTACCTCAGGGATCGGTACTGGGACTCCTGCTTTTAAACATATTTGTTACTAACCTTTAGGTTGGCATAGAGAGCAAAGTCTCCATCTTTGCCGATGACACTAATTTGTGTAAGCTAGTATAATCAAAGCAGGATGTCATTTCTCTGCAGAAACACTTGGATGTACTGGAAACTTGGCCAGGTAAATGGAAGATGCAGGGCTGCCGACAGGGGGGGGGGATAGAAGGTACAGGTGTCCCAGGTGTCTTAGGGGGCCTCTGAATAAGGAAGTGTTTGTTAATTAAGTTATTTTTTTTTTTTACCCTTTTCTCAACCTGCTCTTATCAGAGATCCAAGAAAGATAACGAGAGGGAGGGGGAGGAGAAAGGGCCATTGCCCGTGCAAGCTCTTGTTGAATACATAGTGACATCGGACAAAAGGGAGCAACCAGATGAAATCAAACCCTTCCCAAGTCTCACCTCACCAAGTTTACCAACTAACTAAAACAAATCCTTTATAAATACTCATATGTGTCAGATTTGGGTAAAAAATGCCTCAATACCCCAGATCTGACCCTTTAAACATGTCACTGCCATTAGTACACTTGGATCCTTAGTAGGACTAACACCTTAAGCATGCAAATGTCATTAATGCACTGGTTATAGGAGGTACTACACTTTAATGAAGAAGTGAGCAAGGACTGATCTAGAGAGAAAAGGAAATGATTCAGGTGACATAGCGTGTGATATATTGTAAGGGGTAGGTTTGTGAAATTGTGAGGCAGGAACAGCTACACGTAGATTACTAAAGTCAGGACTATTTTCCATATAATCGAGAAAGCATTAAATGGCTTGATGCTCCTCCTTTATCGCAACACTGGTACACAATGCCAAGTAGAACAGCATGTTGAAACACAATGTTGTGTGTATTTCTATGTTGCATTCCTTTGTTATCCTATATGCAAATACTGTATCATTGGGGCTGTGTTTTATTGATCCACAAAAATATGTTAAATTCTGTATGGAGAGGAAGATATACACAATTAGCACCACACAACCCCTAATATACAAATGTCTGTATGCACATGATCCAGGTTGTGTGTCTATGCTTGGTGACAGATAAATATTTACCTAATTTTACTCTAATTGTATTAGTTCATGAACTGTACTGTGCAATTGCTGTATTTCAGTTCCTTGCCATTTCTCAGCCCTAGTATATGTGTGTCAACAGTTTAAAACTCTGTGGTTACAGTTGTTTACTTTTTGAATATTCCGGGATGTTTTGCTTAGAATAAAAGGTTTCTGAATGTTTTACTCAGTTCCACCATGAATAAAAAATAAAAACCATGGCAGTAATGAGTTGAATGGATTCAACATGATCATTAATGTATTTTGTATACCAAAAAAGTATAATTATATTTGTATATTTATAATTATATATATTTTTTTTAATGTTGAGGGCGTCTTATGCCTCTCAACTGCAGTCCCTGGTTTTAATATCCCATACAGTACCTAACGCAGATAAAGCTACACCTGCTTTCATTGGTTCAAGCTTAGAGCCAGCCCTTTAGCTACAGTACAGTAATTAGAGCAGTTGGGGAAACAATGGCCCTAGGTAGGTCTGCTAAATATATTTATCATCACTCATGTTATACTGTATATGTTTATATACTTAACTGTGGATAATTACAAATTATATAAAGGATCTATAGGTGTCACGATAGAAATTTCTCACGTGTGTCCATAGCCCACTGATAAAGGAACTACAAGGTTTCCTATTTACTAGAGATGGACATTTGTTTTTGCGGTTTGGGATCCACCACGGATGGGCCCGTTCCTTTTTTCCGCAAATCAGTCTAAAAGAGGCCAATCCGCATTGAACAATCTGAAAACTGTTGCTGGCTTGTTAAAGATCTGCTCTCAGGGGAGAGAAAGAGAGGGAGAGATGGAGAGAGGGGGAGAGTGACAGAGGGGGAGAGTGACAAAGAGGGGGAGAGGAGAGGGTGGGAGGGTAAGGGAGGGGGTGGGAGGCGGGAGTGGATTTGGGGAGGGGGATAGGGTGGGATAGGGGGATGGAGGATGGGATAGGGGGATGGAGGGGATATAGGGGGAGGATGGGGGGTGAGATAGGGAGGTGGTATAGGGAGTGGAGGTGGGAGTGGGTGATGGAGGGGATAGGGGATAAGCGGGAGGAGCTTGAATAGGGATAGAGAGAGGGGTAGAGGGGTGGAGGGGATAGGGGGGATGGATTGGAAGAAGGATATAGAGGGAGAGAAAAAGAGAGATAATTATTTATGGGTTTTTTTTGTTTAATTTTTAATGGCCATGGGCATGGAATCGTTTGGTGTCTATTTTAATGGTTAAGCAACTGCATTTTTGCAGCGGGTGCCCCGGGGAGGAGAAAGAGGACGGCATTCACAGAGGCAGAGTTAAGTAACACTTTTATTATTTTAGGGTGTTGATTGCTTTCAATGGGCAAAAGTCCTTTTAGGCACATTTGCCTAATGTTACTTATCATGAGAGGCTCAAGAGGATGCCAGAAAGGGAGCTAGAGACTGCTAGAAAGAGACAGCAGTGGGGATGTGGACCCCTGATTGAGACACTAAGGATGGTTCATCATATCAGTGTGGATGCTGTATCTGTGTGAGCACGGGGGCTGCCCTGTGAACCAACCCACTTTCCCTCATTTTAAGAAGGGAGGGGTAATGATAATATCAAGAGAAACTAAGTATTTTAATCAATCTGGAACACAAGGAGCTGAAGTTGGTTACAAATTGACTTAAAAACACCAATTTATGGGTTTTATAGGACTGACGGTATTTAGAGATAAGGACATCTGCTTTTGCAAGTGGGAGGATTTAAATATGGCTTCACTAGAATAAACAGGACCTTTTTACATTTACATTGAAAGGCATTATTTGGGGGATTTTGCAGAGTATCAGGGGACATGGCTAAGAAGTATTCCAAAAGCAGTACATGTATTAAATATGAAGATATCGTGGGACTGACACCTATTCTCAAGAATATGCAACAGTTGTAATGAAATTAATCAAGTTATGCCAAATACTTCATGTTAAGGAGGTGCCAATGACAGATACCTACTGTATTTCTCATGCAAAAATAGACATTAGGTTGCCACAGATGCAACAGTAAAGATAACGTGTGTCTAAGTACTGTATTATATAAACACAGTTATAAAGCCTTTTATATATTTAGGCAAAATCTAAAAGGGGAAAAAAAGGTATTTTTCTTTTACGTCGTAAAACTGTCATTAACCGATTGATGAAAGGGGTGGGCTTATGTTCTTCTCAATTAAGGGAATTAAGAATATAAAGCCCTACTTTTTAATTACTGTATGAGGGAGTATGTCCAAGGGAGTATCTGACGTCAAAAAGATATGTTATGTCTCATACTTTCAAATCAAGACCTTTGGGAGAAAGGAATCTTACACATGTTTAGTGGTAACATATACTGAAGAAATTCTTTGTTTATCTTTTTTATTTGATGAAATTGTCCTCATTTATAAGAACTGTATGTTCTTGTGATAATCCTTTTCTGTAACCAAAGCACTGTATATTTTTTATATTAACACACATTCCCAGCTAGCTCAAACTCCCACACCCACCACATCATGAATATATATTTATGTCAACAAGAGAGCTACTGAGCGTGGCAATTGTATATAACAAGAGACAAGGGTGCCCAATGCTACATTCCATTGACAAAACATATATGGTAAAAAGTATAAAGTAAAATACTTCAATAATAATAATAAGTACTTGGTTATTTAGTTAACCCTTTTTCCAAAGCGTCATAAGCCTGCATACCAACGCCAAGGTATAACCAAATTAATCACTCAATGTTGACACTTTTATGGTTTGGAAATTTCTGCCATGTTAGGGCATATGCTCAAATGTCTCAATCCCCTCTATGTGCAAGTACTAAAGTCCAAACTACCTTACCTTCATGTACCAGGAGAGAAGAGGTGTATCCTTAAACACCTCCTCCATTCTCAGAGGGAAGAAATAGACATTATCGAAAGATGAGAGTGTTTGGAAACTCTTGCGTGTTCTGCTCATATCTTCTTCCGAGGTTATGTTGGTCAAACCTTTCATGAAAAAAACCACAGGCCTATCATGGTACACACGAGCTGCTGACTCAATAGCACATAATACCAAGGAAGAGGGCTCCATTCTGTCAGTGGTCTCCAGAAACATGATGCCATTTCCCTGTTTCAGAACATCTTCTGGACTAATGGCCTTGAATCTGAAAGGCATGCAGAAATAGCAGCTCTGCTTGTAGGTGAATCTATAGAAGAAGCCAAAGGCTGTCATCAGCATTAAGAAAGTAAATATCCTCAGGGCTTTTTGCATGGTTGCGAAATCTGGTGATCAATCTACATGAGAAAACAATGAGAAATGTATATGCAATTAAGTCTTCTGATGAACATATATACAGTGAGGTCAAAGCAATTTCAGAGCAAAACTAGTGCACAGTGAGGCATTTTCAACATATGTCAATGTAACAAAGTACTTTTCTCTCATTGTGCTTGTGTGTGCATTAGCTTATCTTTGAGGGAGTGTCAATAAGAGGAGATATGGAGGAGTTAAAGGACATACATAATACATGGGCATCACCATGCATAATTCCTCACTCCCCCTTTCTTCTGCTCAGAAAAAATCCACCATCTACGAAGAAGCTTAGATTTTTCCGATAAATAGTCTACTACAAATGTAAGAAACATTTTCAAGCAGAGATTTGGAATTTAACATAATTCACCATAATCTATGCATTGCTCCTCCCATTGAAATTTTCCATATCAAAATCTGACACCCATGGGGAACAGGAGGTGCATTGTATCTAAGAGACGCAGAATGAAAATGCCTGTTGGGGAAGTTATCTATTGTAGCTTTTCAGCAGCTACACACAGGGCCGCAGACAGATTTCTTGGAGCCCAGGACTAGAGCATTGCCTGCCCCCCGTCCCCCCTTGTCGACATCGGCACTGCCACCACCCCCCACACCCCCTCTGTGTTGGCGGCCTTGCGAGCCCTCCCCTTTCACAGCTGTATTTCTCTCCCCCCTCTGTCTTACTCTTCCCTCCTCTTTCTCACTCACTTTCCACTCCCTCTCTTACATCCCCTCTCCTCTCTCCCCTCCCTCTGCTATCAATTAATTATCCCCCTTTCCTCACACTCATTTCCCTCTCCTCCCCTGACCACACACTCCCTTCAATATTCATACAAATCCCCTTCCCACACTGCCCACACAACCCCCCATAATGCCCCCTCAATACAAAACTACCCCCCCAAATACACCACTACACCCCCCAGATACAGACACCACTACCCCCCCAAGATACAGACACACTACACAAACCCCTACATGCACACACTACAGATAACTCCCTTACTAGATACAAACACCACTACTATACTCCCAGATACATATACCACCACCCCAAAATACTTACCACCCCCCATATCCACAAATACATTTACCCCCACCCCTCCAAATACACATTCCCGGCGTGGGACGAGGCAGCAGCTGGGGACAGCCAGGAGCTGGGGCTAGTGGCAGCAACCAACGGCACGGCCACTGAATGCAGCAGTTGGGCGAGGCCAACTTCCAGCACCGCCACTCGGCCCGTGACACTTGTGCCGGCTCTCCCCCCCTGACTGCTGCCCTGGCCACACGAATAACCCACCTTTTTGGTGAAGAATTACAGTACTTCCTCACATTGACCATGAGTCTTGCAACCTCCAGCTTCAGACCATGACCGCTTGTTATAGCACTTCTCTTTCTCTGAAATATGCTTTCCTCCTCTTGCAACTTGTTGAAACCCTTGAAAGTTTCAGTCACTTCTCTCCTCCAAGCTGTATGTCATGGAACAAGAATCACATCTCTGATTCACCCCCCTCTTTCCTTGCCGTTTCGCCCTGTCAGTTTCTTATTTTCAGCTGCATGGAGCTTGCATACACACACTGTGCCTGTGTGATATGTTACAATGTTGCATTTCGTGCTTCTAGACATGTAATCAGTGAGTTGCTACTGCAGCTTCTGAGATCCTTCTCAGAGTGGGCCAGTCTGATCTCTCCCCCTCTGCCCTGCTCACAGATGGTCTGTCCCTAGACTATCTTGTTACCCAGTGTACACTGGCACTTCCTTTCACGTTCAACACCGGCTGAGTGAGTACCTCTCTGTTACCCTCCTATGGCAAGGCCATTTCTTTCTACCTGCTTCTAACTACAAATCACTACAACACACCATCCACAAGTGCCTGTATTTACTGCTGCTTTTCCAATAAAGTGAAGGAAATATTATAGGACTTGGAGTGATTTGGAAAGGGGGTTGAGTTAATGCTATCGGGGGCTATTCACACATCAAAACGTGACCCTAGCTTCAGAATAGTAGAACGAAGACCGTGTGCTTTGAGGACACACACAGAGGAGCTGCTACCCACAGCCTTTATGCTAAAGAAACAAGCAAGCAGCTTACACAGCAAATAAACATCAGTCTCTCACCACCACAGAACAAGCATACTGCTCCACATTGCTACACAGAGCCACCAGCCTCTATACAGCAAACAACTACTACTTTATGCAAAGACAAGCGAGCAGCTTTACATTGCTAATAAGAGCACAGACCTTCTACAGCAAAAGCCTGCACACAGCCAGCAAACAACCTTGCACACAGGGCAGCAGCTTTGCAGACAGACAGTGCAGTTTACACAAAACTTGATTTCCTTTCTCTGTCTGAGTTCACCCTCTGCACAGCTCCATAGTGAGGGATTACAATCTCACCTTACCCTGCGCACTTCCCCACGGCTAGCGCCACCAAGGGCCACACCACCGGACACCTGCCAGGACACGGGTCAGAGCCACTGGACACCTGTGACTACAGCTACCCCAGCGCTGAATACTGCAGGACAACGCTCGGCATCATCTGAGACAGTCGCCCATCGCTGACACAGGTAACAGACCGCACGCCACACGCACTGGCTAAAGGCCTACGCACACCTACAGCATGGCAGAACTCAGAGCCTCACCAGATATCACGCAGGAGAGTGATCACTCTGACACAGAGACCGCTGCGCAACTGCAACAGGCGCAGGCAGACGCAAGGCCTAAACGGACAGTCACACTGACACAAAAGGCCTGCGAAAAATATGAGACTGACATTGAAGCGCACGGCGCTAAATTAGAGTTGGCCTGGGACACCACCACACTTGGGATACGCAATGTCGCCGGCGCTGGCAATTCTGTAAAACAGCTCGAGCAGGCAAAACTCAATTAAAGATAGACCACTCATGCTACCAAGGGCTGTCAGAGGCATACGTCACTTACTTGACCAGGGCTAACACCGGCGAACATTCTTGAAAGGGAGAAATGTTGCAAGAAAGGGACTTACAGCACAATATTGACTTGACACGTGACAGCCGTGTGCGAACCGCCATCGCAGACGCCCAAAGCGAGAGAAAAGAGCTCCTCCTGGAGACCGCATCGCAGAGCTCAAGCACATCCAGACACTCATCAAGGTCAGCGAGATCAGCGCATCTAACGCATCCAGCGCAAGCACAAACGCTACCAAGGCGAGAGCCGCTGCAGAGGCTGCACGTGCCAGGGCCGAATATAGTTGGAGAGAGGCAGCCGTAAGAGCAGGAAGAGCGCGCATAGAAGAGGAGGAGCAGACAGCCGCCGCTAATGCCGCCGCCGCTACCGCCACTGCTGCCGCCGCTACCGCCACCAATGCCGCCGCCACTGCCGCAGCCACTACTCGTAAGAAAGCCGAATTTGATGCGGAACTAGAGGCACTTAATCAAGAGAAGGAAGCCGCCGCCGCCATAGCCCAAGCTGAAGTCCTAGAAGCAGCCGCGCAACAGGACAGCGGGGAGCAATCATACAGACGGATTGCCTCAGAGGATCCAATCCAACGCACTGAAGACTACGTAAGGAGCCTCTTCAGTGTAAACACCAGCGCACCATCTCAACACAGAGGGAGTGACTCCACAGACACCGAAGACTTGCTAGCTCCACGAGGAGAAGATGCTGTTCCTTCAGTGGTACATGCTGCCTGGGATAGCCACAGCCGCAAGAGTGATCCACACGCCAGCGCGCACACGAATGCACCACAACAGGCTCGCAATCCAGGTACACCCATACGGGAGAACACAGCCCCTCACACTGACCAGCAGCCATCACGCGGCCACGCCAAGGAAGAGGCGACCACATGGACCCTCCCAGCAACTACAATACCTCAGAACGGGACCAACACGCCAATGCCTCAGGCCTGACAGACATAGCCAAGTACAGGATCCGGCGTGACCTGGTGCAAACAGGACTCATCAACTTTGACGACCGTCCTGAGAACTACCGCACGTGGAAGTTCACGTTCAAGGACACAATCAACAGCCTGGGCTTCTCAGCAAGGGAAGAGCTCAACCTGCTATTCAAATGGCTGGGAAACAAATCCAGGGAGCACGCGAAGAGACTTCGGACAGCAAACGCGAACCACCCCCAAGTAGGTCTTGACCTAGTGTGGGAAAGGCTAGAAGAGTGCTACGGTAGCCCCGAAGCAGTCGAGGACTCACTCTTCAAAAGAGTCGACGGCTTTCCCAAGATCACAGCTAAAGACTACTCGAAGTTACGAGAGCTCGGGGACCTGCTGCAAGAGCTGGAGTTTGCAAGAAAAGACCATTCCTTAACAGGTCTCAACGTCCTAGATTCAGCTTGTGGAGTGAGACCCATCCTGGAGAAGCTACCCTACAACCTCCAAGAAAGGTGGATTTCAAAAGGCTCCAAATACAAAAGGGAGAAGCAAGTCGCCTTCCCCCCATTCTCATTCTTCTTGAACTTCATCCGCGAAGCGGCAAGGACAAGGAACGATCCCAGTTTCATCTTCGGTGTGCAAACCACACACAGTGTAAGCAGCCTGAGGAATGAGAGACCAGTGGTGAGATACGGTAACACTCAAACACTCATCTCGGCCCACAGGACGGACGTGCCTCCCACGACCTAAACTACTCCCGATCAGTCAGTCACTGGAGACGAGGAACCAAGGGACCCAAACAGGGAATGTCCCATACACAAGAAGCCACACCCACTTAAAAAGTGCTTTGGGTTCAAGATGAAGTCCCTAGAGGAACACAAGAGGTTACTTGGAGAATTCAGAGTTTGCTTCAGGTGCTGCGGTTCCACGACTCACCTAGCCAGAGACTGTAAAGAAGAAATCAAATGTACAGTGTGCAAAAGTGACAAGCACGTGACATCTTTACATCCAGAGGCGCTGACACTCCACCAACTCAACAACCCATCCTCCGTAGCGGAGCATGGCGCGGAGGAAGGAGAGCCAACATCTGTCACATCTCAGCGCACCAAGGTTTGCGGAAAAGAAAGTGACAAAATGTCCTGCTCCAAAATATGCCTTGTCGCAGTGCACCCCCAGGGACAACCTGAGAAGGCTATTCGGATGTATGCAGTCCTCGACGACCAAAGCAACAGATCATTGGCGAAGACGGAGTTCTTCAACTTATTCAACTTACAAGACAATGCCTCCCCCTACACCTTCAGAACCTGTGCAGGGTCAACTGAGACAGCAGGGAGAAGAGCAAGCGGTTACGTCATACGTTCAGTGTATAACAGAGTGAAGATAGCTCTCCCCACACTCATCGAGTGCAACCACATGGCCACAAACAGGGACGAGATTCCCACACCAGACGTGGCACGCCATCACCCGCACCTCAAAAGAATAGCCAACTTCATCCCGCCGGTAGAACAAGGCGCCAAGATCTTGTTGCTGCTCGGTAGAGACATCTTGAGGGTACATAAAGTTCGTAAACAGCATAACGGATCCCCACAACGCGCCATACGCCCAAAGACTTGACCTAGGATGGGTGACAGTGGGCAACGCGTGCACTAACAAAGAGCACGGACAAGACTATGTTGACGCCCGCAGAATGGTGATAACAGAATGTGGACACATCCCTCTCTGAACCATGTCTTGGCCATCTCCAAGTGACAGGAGAGCCAAGTGAAGAGAAGAGACAAGGTCATACCCTTGAGATCGACAAGAACATCCTTACATCAAGGGGATGTGACAATGGCCTAGGATGCTTAGTGGTTCAGACAACCAAGGATGATGAGTCGACTCCACTGAAGGAAGAAAGTAACCTCCCAAAGGTGACCGACAAAGGGATCGTCCAAAAGACAATAAACAAGCGGACGATCCTCCCGCGAGCAATGGCAAGACTAACACGTACAGTTGTTCCTCTCCACAGAGTATCAAGCGACAAAGCAGCCAGCTGTCATGGCTGGCAAACTGCAAAAGATTGCGCCCTGCAGGTGAAGCCACAGTGGCAAAAAGACTGTCCTCTCGCATGTCAAAAAAGAGACAGTCGCAAAGACATTTCACAAAGGGATTTACAAGGACAAAATAGACTGTTCTTCGTCCTGTCCTAGGAGAAAACAACCTCCTGACAGCAGTCAACAAAAAGACACAAAGGCGTATCACCAAAATACGTGGAGAAGTTCTCGTGCAAGAGGAATGCACCGATGACTTAGGGTGCACGGCGTTCCAGACCACAAGGGATGACGACAAGCAAACACCATCGATGGGAGATAGAGAATTCCTGATGTTAACGGTCAAGGAGCTCATCAAAGATGGACCTGGCAGTTGGGTGAACCCACTACCATTCCGTTCACCAAGAAGGCGCCTCCCAAACAATGGAGAACATGCCATCTCTTGCTTCACTTCGCACCTCTGTGACCTACAAAGGGAACCAGAGAGCAAAAACAACTTTGTGACCTTCATCCAGAAGATATTCCTTACCGGCCACGCGAAGCCAGCACCTCTAATAAAGATAGGTGAAGAATGCTGGTACCTCCAATCATCTCTGGTCTACCACACTCAGGAATCCGATCAAACCTGTGCAGTGTTCAGCCCCACTGCTCAGATCCAGAGAGTCTCCCCGAACGACACCCTCTTTACTGGACTAGATTCGACAACTGATCTTCCAGGAGTGTCGATCCGCTCCCGCAAGGAGCCAAAAGCCATCTCCTTCTGCCAAACGCCAGGTGTTAGAGTGACAGGCTGCCACAGCTGGCATACCTACAAGGGGATACACTCTGTAGGTAAAACCACAGAGACAAAAGGACTGTTCTTCCATAAGTTTAAAAAGAAACAGTGCCAGAGACTTTCACAGAGAGACATTGTGGTGAACCCAGCTAACCTGGACCGGTTCATCCATCCAACATCCTTTGCTAAAAGACTTTGCCAAGGGATTTCAATGCCAGTGGTACCGGCCGGTATCGCCTCGTTATGTGGCCATGGACTTTGCATTATTATGTTACGTTTGTTTGCATTGCACATATGTTCCACATGTTCAAGTTATATAGTGGTATCTCCAGATACCAGACCGGGAGTGTCATGGAACAAGAATCACATCTCTGATTTACCCCCCTCTTTCCTTGCAGTTTCTGCCTGTCAGTTTCTTACAGTAGAGGCAACGCTTATTCTAACATTTGCTTTAAACTAGCCGGGTTACATTCAGGGTATGTGCTGGGTATGTTCTGGGCTAGTTTGAGGCACGTTTAAAGCATTTCTGCATTGACTAACGACCCATAGGATTAACACAGCAGGGATCCCTGGCAGTCCAATTCAGTTTGAATGGGACTGCCAGGGACCCCCGCTATTAATCTGATAGGCCATTAATCAATGCAGAAATGCTGGGGCTAGTTTAAGGAAAGTTTAAGGCATGTATTCAGAATGTACCTGGGTGTACCTGGGTCTTTTGGGGAATTGCCACTGGTTTTTGTTAGAATAAGCGTTGCCTCTACTGTATTTTCAGCTGCATGGAGCTTGCATACACACACTGTGCCTGTGTAATATGTTACAATGTTGCATTTCTTGCCTCTAGACACGTAATCAGTGAGTTGCTACTGCAGCTTCTGAGATCCTTCTCAGAATGGGCTAGTCTGCTCTCCCCTTCTGCCCTGCTCACAGATGGTCTGTCCCTAGACTATCTTGTTACCCAGTGTACACTGGCAATTCCTTTCACGTTCAACACCGGCTGAGTGAGTACCTCTCTGTTACCCTCCTATGGCAAGGCCATTTCTTTCTACCTGCTTCTAACTACAAATCACTACAACACACCATCCACAAGTGCCTGTATTTATTGCTTCTTTTCCAATAAAGTGAAGGAAATATTATAGGACTTGGAGTGATTTGGAAAGGGGGCTGAGTTAATGCTATCGGGGGCTATACACACATCAAAACGTGACCCTAGCTTCAGAATACTGTACATGTTGAGGTTGTATACACCCTGTATTTAATGGATGTCGTCCTGGAGAAATAGGGCCACATTCACCTTTAGTCTTCAGCCATAATGTACCTTCCAGCACTGGAAGACACCTTTCCTTAATGTTATGTCAATGGGCTTTAAGGTTTCTTCCAGCTACCGATGGTGTCTTATGGCAGAAGGCCACTTCGTAAATATTGCCCATAGTTTTCAGAATTGAACACAGTACTTTAGGTTCGGGGTTCTAAATTCAAGACCTCAAGACTCCCCGGCAGGCCATTTTTTCACAATATCAATCAGAGGCTCAACCTTTGACTGAGCCACTGGTGGAGCCACCTGTGCTGAAGCAGGCTCATTTACTGAGTCACTGATTGAGCCACCGGTGCCGAAACAGGAATATCATGAACACCTGACATGTTGAGGGGTCTTGACAACTGGAATTGAGAACATCTGGTCTAACCAATGATCTATAAAGTGGTATCACTCTCTCCTGCTAATACAGTAACGCTCCCCATACAACTCACGTCCAGCTTACTTCCCCCATTGCTTTGTTATATTGAGTGCATACTTTTAAATCACTGGAAATAGTGACTCTCAGGTTCTAAGGGCTCCCTAGACAACTTGAAAATTCATAATTCTTGCTAATTTATTTTAACAAGGGGTCTAGTTTGTATTATTATTATTATTATTACAGTATTATAATTATTATTATTATTATTATTATTATTATTACAGTATTATTATTATTATTATTATTACAGTATTATTATTATTATTATTATTATTATTATTATTATTATTACAGTATTATTATTATTATTACAGTATTATTATTATTATTATTATTATTATTATTATTATTATTATTATAGTATTATTATTATTACAGTATTATTATTATTATTATTATTATTCTTTCCATTCATATTTTCTCTTCATCCTTCCCTCTTTGCCTGTTATTCTCTTCTCTCCATTTGTTTTACTGTTGTACCATGCCATAGGAGTCATTTGTTTGGTAAATCTGGTGTTATTTTGTGCACCAGATTTTCAAACATAGAGCAACAGTTCCTAAAAAAAAGGACATTATACCAACATGGGGTTGTAGAGGGAGAAAGGGGGTGGCCCGGGATTAAAGGGGTTACACCCCATTTGGCCATCCCCTGACCTCACCCGGGAGTCAAAGGGTTAACTGGGCTAAGACCCAGAACAGTGATTTAACCCCTGTAATGACATGTACATGTGTATTCCCCTGTTTCCCTGTTCCATTGTAATGTCTGGTTTAATCAGTGTCTGCATCACACACACTAGAATCCATCCTGGAGCACAAGGGTTAATAGTCCTTTAATGATTATAGCTCTTTGTGAAGTTTTCCCGCCTTTTCAGGCACCATTTTGCAGGTCCCCATTGGCCGCCATTAGGGCTCCATGCATTCTAATGGAGAATCTTGTTGTTTTAGTCCTGTTTTCTGTAAAGACCAGCAGGTGGCGTCCGAGAGGGAGAGCGGTGGTTTCCCATTGAAAGTCAATGGGTCCATCGACTTCAATGGAGGTTCCTCGAGGTAACTTTCGAAGAACAAGTTGGCTGCCGTCCAGACCGCAAAGCGGATACATTTTCAATAGGAGAGCTTTGATCACTTACAAGTCAAGGTCAACGTCAAGTGGCGTGGGAATAAATAGTTCTAGGGCCCCTAGGAATAAAATTCTTTTTGCCCCTAGTTCCTAGGCTTCCCCCCACTCGACCACAACCGGGTCCACAAATCCTGGACCCCCGATAAGGGTCGAACCGAGAAGAACGGGTCGTGCCATAGACTTTGACGGCGGCGGCAGAAACGGCTCAGAGAAATGACTAAGTGTGAAATGCTGTATTTTGGTACTCCATATCTCCGGTTCCGGAGGGCCCAGCGGATCAAGGTTTGGGGTGTCTGCAGTCACTGCTCCGGCATCGCTGCAGAACCATCCTTGACCCTCCAGTACTAACCCGACGGAGTATTGACCCCCTTGAAGGTTCGGGACTTTTCCCATAGACTTCAATGGCGGAGAAACCCCATTGACCTCAATGACGGCAATTTACCATTGAAAGTCTATGGCGGAGAAGCCCGTTGTTTTCAATGGGGATTTAGTGAAAAGCTGAGATTTCTTTGTTAGCGGAGATTTTTGTATTAAAATGGAAAATTATTTAATGTGCATTTGTGTATCTCCGGTTCCGTAGGTCGTACAAGTCGCTTTTTGGACCATATGGTGTCCCAGTTCCGGCCATGAGAACTGGGAAGTATGGTTCTGCTGGACCCAACAGAACCGGATATTTTAATACGGTTATGTTTTATGTTTTATACTGTGTCCCAAGGTATGGACAAAGACCCAGAGGAAACCCCTTTGCATACCAGGATAGCAGATGGCCCTAGAGGCGCCCCAATGTCTAGGACTTAAGTATTGTTCAAAGGGTTTTATCACCCTCCCTGTCTATTTGAGGGCGGGGGAGGCTCATAGCAGAGCAGTTTTTAAGTGTCCCATTTATCACCTTCCAACAAAGGTTTTACTGTCAGAGATCCAGATGGGTAGACAGGCTGGCATTCCATTTACAAATGTGGGGCTACAGAAATGAGACCCCAGAGTTCTACTGCGCCTGTGCCAGCTAGCAGGGGGGCCTGTACTAAAATGTGTTCCCCCATCAAAGATTGGCTGGAGATAATTGAAAACCAATCACAGGTACTTAAGGTTAAGGATAGAGGGACAAAAGGTTTATAAACTGCTGTTCCCCAGATATCCTTTGTCTTCGTTTGCTGATATGGATACCTGATATCAGCTGAATGATTACCTGATTGCTGAAGAGAAATGCTACATCAAACTTCTCATTCCCCAACCCCTAAGTAAGTGTACTTCTTGTCTGTTACTGTATTATTCGTGTGTTCACCTATCCTAAGGAATAAAATCACTTTATTATATCTTAAGTCTCGTTCAGTTCAAACCCAGTTATTTTTGTGTAATATTAATAGACCTGTGTAGGCTATCGTCACAGGGGTATCAAGGACTCCCAGCTGCAAATCTGGCACAAAACAACGACACCAGATTTATCAAAGTAAAAAAAAAAGCCATCCCATTGCTCCCATGATGATTCTGGTGCCGTTTTTTTTTTGCATCTGTTGTGCCTTTCTGGAGACTGATACATAGACATAAACATACAACAAGGTACTTTGGGCTTAAATGGAACTTCTGGCATCATTGAGCAATTTGGGAAGCCATTAGTGGAGCACTTAGGGGAGGAAATACAGATGTAGCTTGACCTTATCCCCAGCGCAGCGACCAAAAAAGCAAACGGCCAATGCACTGGGGACAGTGTTTGTCGTGATCACGCTGCAGGGGGTCCATGCTTCTGGATTAGACCCTCCACAGCATGAATCCATCTGGGACCGCGATCATCATGGTCACGACAGTGGCAACACAAACAGTAAGTCTTCCTAGATCTGTATAGGGAGCAGTTATAGGAAGAGTTATAGAGAGTACTTATTGAAGCAGTTAGAGGAGGAGTCATAGAGAACAATTATACTGTAGAAGAAGTTAGGGAGGGGGTATAGGGAGCAGTTAAAGGAGCAATTAGGGGACAAGCTATAGGGAGCGGTTATAGGAGCAGTTAGAAGAGTTAGGCCTAGGACATAGTAAAATCAGTGTCGCTGAGGAGGGCTGAGCCGCGCTGAACAGATGCACAAAGCCCCTGCATCTGTAATCAGCGCGGCTATAGTTTCTCCCTCATCATAGTTTCTCCCTCATCAGCATGCATGCGGAGGCTGAGAAAATATGAAGAGACATGCAGGTTTGAAATTTTGCCGCTTGGGGGAGCGGGTGTGTGTGTGGGTGTGTGTGTGTGTGTGTGTGTGTGTGTGTGTGTGTGTGTGTGTGTGTGTGTGTGTGTGTGTGTGTGTGTGTGTGTGTGTGTGTGTGTGTGTGTGTGTGTGTGTGTGTGTGTGTGTGTGAATATATTTATCAAAGTTGCACAATGTTAATAAATAATTTATTCTCACAACATGTCTTTTTTTTAAAATTTTTAAATATTATATAATATACACACACATATTCACACACACAGGTTCCCCAGTGACACACAAACACACAGACCACTTCAAAGTGACACACACACACACACAAACACGCACTGACAGCTACCAAGTGACACACACACACAGTGATACCCGCCTCCCAAGCGCGCTTGCTGTCTCCTCTGCCAGGACAGCAAAAAGCTCCTGGTAGAGCGAGCGGCAGCAAGCAACAGCGAGCAGCAGCACATAAGTGTTTACTACAGTCGCGGCCGCCTTTAACCTAATGCAGCTTTCTCCGCGGGTTTTTTTTAACGCGGCGGCGCGCGGCTTTTTTTTTGTTTGTTTTCTCGCGCTGCGGGCGCTTTCAATGATAAGCGCCATTAGCGCTTATCTGTTGAAGCGGCCGCCGCACGGGAAACTCCGTTCAAATTGGAGAAAAGACCCGCATTTATCCTGGCAAGGTTTAGAATAAAGCTGGCAGGGACATTATGTCCCAGGCCTGAGAAGAAGAGGTTAGAGGAGCAGTTAGGGGACGAGTTCTAGGGAGCAGTTGTAGTAGCTGTTAGGGAAAAGCTTTAGGGAGTGGTTTATAGAAGTAATAGTGAATGGTCATAGGAACAGTTAAGGAAGGTGGTAAAGGGCGAATTTGTAGGAGCATTTAGGGGAGGAGTTAAAAATAGAGATGGGCGAATGTGTTCAAATTTAAGTCGCAAATTCTTTGCGGTATTTTGAACAAAATTCGACTTGCGTACAAATCTTCGAAAGCGGATTGGACAGAAAAAAATGTGGGTGGATGTTCCTTAGCCTACCCTCGTTTATAGGTTTATACATTCTACGCGAACGTGCAGACATTCGCTCCTTTCGCATTTGAGCACAAATGTTTTAAGGATAGAAAAAGCGCTGAACGTTCAGTTATAGATATCCAGGGTTGCTAACAAATGCCATATTTGCAACAAATTTGAACGCCCATCTCTAGTTATTAGGAGCAGTTATGGAAGAGTTTTAAGGGGTTATAATGAACACTTAGTGGAGGAGTTACAAACAGCAGATAGTGGAGTAGATAAAGGTGGGGCAGACATCCCAGATTTGCAGCAAATGTCCCGTGTCCTGACAATTATTTTGAAATCTTACAGTATAAATGTCCCGGTTTTGGTGGCAGCTGTAAAGGAGGAGGAGCTTCTCTGCTTTGATGAATTTAGAGAGCAACATGCCGCTTCAGATTGCCGATGAGGGCCCCTGTGAGCTTGGTTGCTCCTCCTAGCAGCACCTTCTTTTAGTGCTGGTACCTGTACATCAGATATGTGTGTTTATGTGATGGTCAGTCTTTGTGTACTGTATGTTGTGTGTGAGTCTGGGCTGGTCAGTGGCTCTTTGTCTGGTACGGGACAGTGTGTGTGTTGTACAGGTGTGTCTGTGTGAGTGTTGTGCTGGTTAGTGTCTGTGTTTGTGAGTGTAGTGTAGATCAGTGTCTGTGTGAGTGTTGTGTAGGTCAGTGTGTGTGTGTGTGTGTGTGTGTGTGTGTGTGTGTGTGTGTGTGTGTGTGTGTGTGTGTGTGTGTGTGTGTGTGTGTGTGTGTCTGTGTGTGTCTGTGTCTGTGTGTCTGTGTCTGTGTGTATGTGAGTCTTGTGCAGATCAGTGTAATAATTTGTTAATACTTTATGTCCCGGTTTTTACTTTTTAAAATCTGGACACCTTAGTTAAAGGGGTTGATTATATGAATAAATAGGGAGAGTGGTTACAGAGAGCAGTTATAGTAACAGATAAATGAAACTGTGGCATTCCTGTTGTATTAACCTGATCTTAATTAAGTGCTGGAGACGTTATTCAGCCTATGGATTTCTAAGTTAAATTTCTCAGGTTAATTTTGTTTTGTTTGGATGACATCCATCAACCACCTTTTGTTTTTAAACAGGAACTAGGTTTATACAGTATGTTTGTGCAGTACCATACAGTATATAGCATCAACATTGTATTCAGTATGTTACCCAACTAATAAGAGTACATAAAGTACAAATAAGTGCATCATACAAGAAAAAGAACACTAGGAATAAGGAATCTCTTATAATCTATGGACGCGACATGGTACAGTATGTGATGAATCTGTCTTTCACAGCGTAGGGGAATATTAGTGCCACTCATACTGTATGAATGGAGTTGATCTCTTTGAGTTTTCCCTCTTTGCACAGGGAAGCAGCCTCACTGCATATTGAATGAGACTCTATAGGATATGAATTGGGAGATTTAGATGGGAAGTGGGAAGAAGAATAAATGCAACGGTTTGTAGTTATTGATTGAGATGGTGAATGTTTAAGTACATTTAAAATACATTTAAGTACATCTTCTTAAAGTCCAAATCAAACTAAAGACAGCAATATGTTATAATATGTATACTGTAGGTTAAAATTAGGACATTATATACAAAAAATCAGTCAAGTAGGAACTTGTTTCAAGTTGTTTTAAAGTTTATCCCAGAATCTTCAACAAACATTTAACCTGGAGCCTAATGTGCACGTTACTGCCCTTATGTCTGCTTTATCTCTCCCGTGTCCTTCTCCTATGTGCACACGTGTACTTACCGTATCACAGGAGCAGAGCAAAGAAGAAAATCAGTTGCTGTTCCCTCATACATTATGACAGCTAAAATTTCTATTTACATAATTGAAAGTATTTTTTTAAGGCATCAAACATCTCTTTTTAACTGGTATTAGTTCAATTTGGTCCTGAGTGAGAGTTCACCTTTACAATATTCCATGGACTCAGTGCTGACTGCTGCATTACTGGAACAGTTGAGTAAGAGGGCTCACTTTTACATTAAAGGGGAGGGGAGATGGGGTTTGAAAGACATTAATGGCAAAGGAGATTCAACAGTAGGATTTAGTAAGTGAGAAACAGTTGAGACTAAAGGGGCAGAAAACAGGCACATGTTGTGCTCGTTGTGTTTCTTTGAGCTTTCAAAAAAAATAAATTCATATCCACACTCCCCATCTGGGTTCAGTCTTTGAGTTCATAGCTGGGAACGGGGGCAAAGCTGGTGTGTACAAACAGCACAGAATTTATGAAAGATAAGAAAACTGGATTATATATATTTTTTTAAATAAACCTGGGGTTGTGTTAGCAAATATTTTTTTATTTGTAAATATTGTCCCCATGTTGCATATCAGTTACTTTAATAAGTATCTTCAATGGTATGCACGGGAAAAGATTAAAGAAATGTACAGGTAAATGTGAAGGATTAAACATTGATATTTTCATTATGAGGAATGATAATTGAAATCCTAAAATAAAAATAATAGATTGGGACATTCTTTTGATATTTTTTTCATACCAACACTTATAGATAAAACATCTAAAAAAGCTACATCAAATTGCTTCCTTTAATTCTTTGAAATACAATTATTTCAGAGTATTTTAGAATTTGTACAGAAACCTTCTGGGAGCAATTAAAGAAAAAATAAGTTCAATTCAAATCAATAGGATTATTTCCTGATACATACAGTATGGTGCAGTTAGTTTGCCCCAGAATTGCTCCAGTGTTCCCTTAATACACATGCCCCATATAAGTTTATGTGTGGGTTCCTTTATTAGAAAGCTTTCTGAGCCAGAGTAACCCACTGTACAGTAACTGCAAAATGTTTTGTATGGTGAGAAAGAAAACAGTATTCGGGAAGAAAAGTGGAGAAATAGGTGAAGGAGGGAGGAGTCTACAAATATTAAAAAGTACACACAGATAAGGAAAATAAAGAATAATTTAAAGCAAGAAAACTCTTTAATAACCGGTGAAATGTTACTAGCTTAGTGGAAAGAGCAATTGAGAGGCTTTGAATACTGTAGAAAGGTGACAAGAAAATGAGTGAAAAATAATGAAACAGAAAGATAAATATTATAGTGAGACAAAAGAGGACCAAAATCACTAGAATAATATCTAAACCTTATATGCATAGTAATATTACAACAGCTTACCTTGTAGCAAGAAATATATGTATATCAGGATCACCCACATGCCAGTGAGGCAGTGCAAGAAATGCAGTATCTCCCTTTCCAGGAATGAAATTGTTGTGAATAGTACCTGGCTCTCCTTGCTACAGTACATCCTTAATTTGCCAGTACTTCCTTATCCACCTGTTAAGTTCTGCTGACAATACAGTGGCTGCAGAATAGCGCAGAATATCGCTCCTTTTTCTTGTGTAGGAAACTTCAACTCGCAAATAGTCCTATTTTCCTTTTTCTTGTTGTTAGAAATTAGGTTCCAAAAGTAATTCGAGCAAGAACACACCAATATGCCATTTGTTGTCTCTCCGCTGGTGCCCAGGTCTTGTACCCTCACTACAAATCTAAAAATAGTCTGTTAGCGTAGCACTGAAGCAGGAAATCAAGAGCGCAAATACTCCCAAAATAACATGTGTTTCACTCATTGAGCTTCATCAGTGGCTAAATTCCAATAATTTAACCAATAGTAAAAATTGGTTACATTGGAATTAACCACAGATGAAGCTCAATGAGTGAAACGCGTCTGATGAGTGTGCAAAGCAAATTAGAGACCCCCAAGGTGTATGGTGAACTATTCTGAGGATCCTGGGCCAATTTTATCTGGTTCTTTCTCCATACTACCTGGACTTGGACATCGTTTTTTTGTGGATGACCTCTATTACCATTTGGTCCAGGGTGGTCTAATTGCCTGTACCTACAGCACTTTTGTAAGAGTTTTACCTTAATTTTCTATATATAAAAAAAAAACTTCACTGTTTGTGTTCTCTGTTCTGCTCCTCTATATATTGTTATATGTGTTCCTGCTCTTGAGGGAAGTAGTTTTACGGCGCTCCTTATTTAGGGTAGTGCAATAGTGCCAAAGTGAGATGAATAATACAAATGAATAATAATAGTGCAATTGGTGATTATATATAAGGTGTTCGTGAAAAAAAACTCAATAAACACAAATAAAGTGATACCGACCGTACCACTCATCTTTAATTATTATGTGTCTATACTTCTGTGATTTATGTAAGTGCGATACTGTGACCAATATAGATGTGATTTAATAGAGAATTACACTATTTGTATAATTTCTCATATAGAGGACACATGCACTGACAGAAGAAATACCTCATCTCTATCATCCACACCACATATATAGTGGGAAAGGCTTTAATACATCCTGAAAAGGGTGAGTTTCCTTTTTGGCTGACATCCTAGATTAAGAATAATTGAGAATTGATTACACTATGTAGTTTTTATTTTCATTTCATGGTGACATCCGCTCTCCCCAAAGTTCCGAATCCAGTCCTGAGGGATGTAACCTGAAGTTTATTTGAAGAATCCTATCCTGAGTTGGTGACTTGGAATAACCGCGCCGCCTGTATTTATCTTCACAGTGAGTGAAATACTTATGAAGTGTCACTGTACTGATTAATTAGCTGTACAATATTGCACTATATTCTCTTGTTTTTTTCACATGTTATTTTGGGAGTATTTGCGCTCTTGATTTCCTGCTTCAGTGACCTGTTTGGACTTTGGATCGAGTCCTTTTTCTGGAGCTGCACCACTTCCATATGTAATATACTTTTTTTTTTTTTACCATATCACAAGTGGGTTTACAGGGTCTTTACTTACACAGTATGTGCGCTTGAACTCTCTCTCTCTTTGCCTTATGTTAGCGTAGCACGCAACAAATTAAACCAGGTATAAAGAACATACTAACTCCTTAGATCAACTTGCAGATAAAATCCTATTTCCTTTAAATTATAGTTAATAGACACAAAACAACGTTCACAGCACTCATAAAAGACAAATGTGAAAAGGTATAAGCCAAATAATTTAATGAAAAAGAAAAGCACACACCCACACAGGGTATAAATAAATTGCAATATCAGAATATATGTGGCAAGGGAGAAAGGAAAAGAACAAGGGAAAGGGTGGGGAGGGGCGGGGTAGGGGGGAGGAGAGTTAGGGGGGTAGTGCAAACAAAGTGGTGATACAGGGGAATGGGGGCAACGTTTCGGGTTTAGGACCCCTTCTTCATGCCCGTTCTCAATGGGCAAAAAAAATGATGTCCAATGGTACTTCCCTTAACCCTGTAAAAACTCCCTATGAAATAATGCAAAAAACGTAAATAAAGTCAATCCCAAAAGAAAAAGGTGAAAAATCAGTCTAGCACCTCCAAGCAAAAATGAATGGATATGTAGCTCCCGAACAACGCTCGGTGAAAGTCTAGCTAGCCACAAGGTAAAGTTCCCAGGTTCCCTCGTTGAAGTCCTCAACTCTCCTTAGTTAATGCTCACTCAGTAACATCAAATAGGGTAAACAACAAAGGAGCATGCACAAAATAGCACAGATATAGTAAGAGTATTTCTTTACCAACCAGTGTAAGTCATAAGTACAGCCGCACTCTCCGTTACTGTTTGTTGTAGTCCGTTTGGTGGCGATCCTTCTGCTCACGCTCACCGTGGGGGATAATACCAGCACCCCTTACCAGGGCCTGTAACTCGGGAAGCAGGGGGCCCCAAAGGCTGAAATGAATGCGGTTCAGCTAAAGAGACCCCCTGCATCAATACTGTGTTAGTAAAATCAAATAAAAACAGTGTGATCACCTGTAAGAGCTATGCAGCGGAAAGCAGCTCTCTGTGCCGCTCTTACAGATTGCGGGAAGATCGCAGCGGCAGAACTTAGAAAAAGGCTGAGATAAGACACTGGTATCCCGAGTGTTATTGGCATTTTCCTACCTCACTGTTTAAGACTTGCGATAACTCTTTCTGAATACCGTGATAACACAAATGTCAGACGGTGAGGTAGCGTCATGCCAAACCATTCGATTTGGCAGCGATTTTATCAAAGTACTACTGTAGAATAAGCCCCGTAGTCTCTGAAATAAACCTAAGCGCCAACAGTGTGATCTGTGCTATTGATCTGCTCCTTCTCTTACCGTGCACCCCAAAACTGGAACAATCTACTGGAGACTCTCACAGCCGCCAGCAGCCTAAGTTCTTTCCAAACTAAATCAATCATTTTAAATGAGTCTTTCAATAAATTATTGGTAAAATGCATTTCCCTAATGGTACCGTTACCACGTGACCCCAATTTCCATGCTAAAATCCCTCCACCTTTACTGGCATAGGTACAATCAGATCTTCCCAATTTTAACAATTCACTGATGTAAAAACAGGTCAACCCATGTTGGGATATATTATTGAGAGCCAGACGTCTGGTCTGATTCATTATGGCTCCGGAAACATTTGTCCATGTCCAAACATTTCTGTTGTATCTTTGAATATTATCCAGCTTCCATGGTATCCCCAGGAAAAGGTACCCACCAACTTCTCCACACACTGCTCCACACACCCAACACTTCATTTGGTTGGTTTTATTCGCCACAGTTGCCAGCAGTCAGAAAGTTTTTTTTATTATGCCATGATTCTTCTTCTGTTAAGATACCGCTACCAATCTGGAGGAAGAGAAGAATACAAGGTGAAATTCTCTTTGTATTAACACACGCTTAGTTGACCCCTTACCATTCGCTACCTCTTCTCCCAATTAGCGCTTGGTTTCTCCAACCTTAGGTAATACCCAGACCATAGTCCTTGGCTGTAACTCAGACACGTGGCTCCACTGCATAGACAATTTCTTTGGTACATAGATCCCTATATTACACTGGCGACACACTTTATTCGAGCTCGGCTAGTCCCACGAATTCGGGTATACCCGGGTGTATTGAGGTTTGTGACTGTTTTCTGCCCGAGTGCATTGAGTTATTTTCCGGCAGGGATTGAAGCATTTTATTCCCGCTGGCTGCAATACTGCACAGTATATATATATACTGCATTACAATTCATGAATTTAAGCCATCTGGTAGACACGCGAAGCATTGCAGCCTATTAAATCCTAATCATTATCATTTAACAGATCAGCCGCCCATCAGCCAGGCATGAACCCAGGCTGGGAAGGCAAACGCAACGGGGCTTGTCAGAGGTGAGGAGCGGCGCATTCCAGGTATCTGCCAGGTACATACCGGGTATTTGCTCGAATAAAGTGTGTCGGTGCAGTACATATAGTGGTCTTGGCTTGTATAATACCATCATTACAGGCATACCCTGCATTAACGTACGCAATGGGTCCAGAGCATGTATGTAAAGTGAAAATGTACTTAAAGTGAAGCCCTACCCTTTTCCCACTTATCGATGCGTGTACTGTACTGCAATCATCTTATACGTGCATAACTGATGTAAATAATGCATTTGTAACAGGCTCTATAGTCTCCCCACTTGCGCACAGCTTCGGTACAGGTAGGGAGCCAGTATTGCTGTTCAGGACGTGCTGACAGGCGCATGCGTGAGCTGCCGTTTGCCTATTGGGCGATATGTCCTTACTCGCGAGTGTACTTAAAGTGAGTGTCCTTAAACCGGGGTATGCCTGTATTGTTAAATAATCTATCAGTCCAAAACATGTCAGCTACATCTGTTGTCACTTGATTTTCGGTCACCCATCCTACAAAGGACAATTCGTCTGTTAGAAAAAAAGGTACATTCACGCTCCTGTGATACAGAGCCCTGTACATTTATGATATTTGCTGTTGTGATCCATGTCCTCTGATCGACTATTTCATTGGGATTATTTCTTGCAGCTTGAGTCACATGGGTATAAACATATCCTACCAGAATCCTTCGGGCATGGGTTTGTTGCCATAAATATTCCCATATTTCTTCTCCTCCCCATACTGGGTGACCATGTATCTGCTACCTGTTTTTTTCCATGTGGGCATCCAGGTGCAAAGTCCTTTATATGTGGTTCAGCTGTCCATGTAGATGTGAAGAGTGTCATCTTTGACTTCTTCCAGCACCATATGGATAGACTGTAGTTCCGCTCATTTCCTCTATACAGGTGTCCGTGGCTGGGTTATAAGCAGCTGCTACCCAATTTCCCCTTTCATGGGTGGATCTGCCCGATACATCAGTAAACCATGCACCTTGTTGTTCATCATCCGATAACATTTCCTAACCTGGAACCTCGGATACTGGTGATGGTTGTAGCACAGGTGCAGGTAAATCACAACTGTTGGTGAGGGCTTCAAATTAGATCAGTCCTACCAACTGCTTGGATACTGTAGGTCTCTCGGTTCCCCGGCAGTAATGTCTCTTCTCTCCTGTAGATATCACTTCCACTTCAACAAGTTTTGGTTCTGAGCTATTACAGTTCTAACAGGGAACCAATTATCTCTTGCCCATCCAGCAATAGGCAAATTGTTTTTCACGGTTATCCAGGATAACTTAGTCATTGTCTCTATGTGCTGTAGAGCTATATAACCCGCTAATAATGTCTTCTCCAATGGAGTATACCTTTGTTGAGCTCCAGTCAACTGTTTAGACCAGAACCCAATTGACACAGCTCTTGATCCTTTGGTGGGTGCCAGTTGCCAGAAACCGCATCACATTACAATCCTGGTTACTGTGACATCCAGCTGGAAAGTTAGTCCTTCTTTGAGAGGCCCTAAACAGTGATGTTATTCTATAGCTTGCTTGGCTGCCAGAAAGGCACTTTCCTGGTTACATTATTTATGGGGCAGAGTATCAACCCCAAATGTGGAATGAAAGTGGCCCCCTTCATCCCTCTCACACAGTCATACATCCTCAATCGAGTTATCCCTTCTTCCACAGTATGCCATGCGTCAGTAGGTTCTAAATCACTGGGGTTTACACAGTCTCTTACTAGATCGAACAGGGAAAAATTGTCCACATAATGTCTCACTCTTCTTATTATCTGTCGTACAGGAGTGTTAGTGGTCATCGCCCCATTGCAACTGCTTCTTTACCAGATAACATTACAGTGTCGCCTACTTCATCATATATATGCAATATATATGCAGAATCCAGACTAACAAGAGTTCTCCTGTTTCCTGCCTATGAGGTTTTGCCAAATTGGTCTGTCCAGACTGAGTATAATCTCTTATCTCCTAGGTCTCTACATCCTTTCCATCATAATATCTCGTTTCCTCATCAGCATCATGCTCCCTCCGATGTTGCTGCTTCCTTTGATTAGCCATTACTGGTTTACTTTTATACTTTGAACATTGGTTAGACTCATCTTCATCATCTGATTATTTCCAATTCAACTTCCTCCTCCTCATTAATGTCTGTGACTGGATTCAAAGGGTACCAGTCTGAAATCTGAATTATAGTTCACACCCTTCAGTTCATATTCCAGTGAATATTATGTGTCAGAACCACAGACAAAATAGAATAGTGTTAATATGCTTAGCTTTTATTGGTGATTATATGCTTACACAAACGATTACTGGAGTACACAGATCACACACTGAAACCTCAGGAGGAACCCTTTAATTACAATGTCTTGGGAGAGCAGGGAACACGATAGCAGGTCCTGACATATTCACGTCCACGGAGAAGTACCCCAACCCCCTTCACCCTACCCCCACCCAGGCCTCACAGTTTTATACCTTTGTTTAATTATGATCCTAAACCAATCACAACTAATGTTGCAGTTAATAATACATATATTACAAGCCCCCTACACTTGGCCTCTTTATTCTGTATCCAGCCCGCCTTAGCACTAAGCACTAATATTTGTCAGTATTGCGCACCTATTGGCTTACATTACAAGTAGAACCAGAGCCTAGTACAGTAGTATATCGAATAACAAGGTGACACTATCTTTTACCTCTTAAGACCCTAGCACAGCAGTACATCAAATAACAAACGCGTTAACCCTTCCCATTATAGAGAAGCGTCAGTAACTTTTACCTCTTACACTACAATAGAATATGCACATCATTAACCCAGGCTGTGCTGAAAACGCTGTGTAATATGACAGACATATGCTTATAGGGGCCCATGTAAAATGGTCAAGAAGCAAAAAGTGACACACTGTGGGGTGGATCCTCAGAGCTCCATTAAACCTAATTAGGTACCGTCCATTAGTTTTCTTCCACTTAACGGGTATCCTCAAAGCTAATGGTATGCAGAGCAGCGTCCGTTCACAAACCGACCATCGTTAAATTACCTGTATGAACGGGGCTTAACGTTGCGCAGGGACGCGTTAAACAATACACTGCACTTGCGCAATGGTGAAAAGTATAACGTGCGTTACAAATAACGCACATGCATTAGTGACGCGTTTCGCATGTTGCAATGTAAAATAAATACACATTACAAACTGAATAACTCAGCCATATCAGCTAAACAGATCAACTGTTGACATGGCTTAGCCGGCGTCCACCTCTGCTGCTGGAACTGCTCCGGTGTCTGATGCTGCAATGATCCACAGCAATCGTGGTGCTGAATTATTTGGATTATAGGTCTGAGATGTTGCCACAGCTACAGGATATTAAATACTACAAACCACTCACAATTTGCTTTAACCGCTTCAGAGAAATTAAATATTTAAAGTGAATATAAATTGGTATCCACAATGAGAGCACACGAGTCGCACTAAAGCCAGCAGCCAAAGGGTGTCAGCTGATTGATGTCGTTTGCTGATGTTAATGCTGCTGTGTTACAATTCAAAACACACCAACCTTCTCATCCCCCTGTATCCTATGTTTCAACTTACCCTGCATTATAAATTGTAAGTCCCTCAGTGCAGGGCCTTCCTTACCTGCTGTTACAATAACTGTAATTGCTTGTTATTTTATTGTTTTTTTTTGTCCCCCAATCCTATTGCACTGCTCAATTTAATATGTAAATAAAGGATAATAATAACAGTTTTCATGATGAAACCGGCTGTGGTGAAACGTGTAGAGTGACGTTCCACGCTGTCCACCGGAAACCCCTTGGATCCGCCGACACCAAACATCCGGAGCCCCATAGACGGAGCCGTGCGGTGTGCGTTTGGCGGGTAAATCATACCAAGGAGGACGAAAACTGCTCCAAGTTCCAGCAGCCGGTGTCGATCGCATTGATCACATTGCCTGTACTTTATTTTAACCATGTGAGTGTATACAACCTTATACTTACCCACATCAAGTTTTTATGGTCTGCACTATGTTCGGTCTTCTTTCTCATTATATGAAGGGTGAAAGTGGATGTACACATTCCGGTGCTACTCTCAACCAGACTGTGGTCTAAGATCCACTATCTAAAGATACCCTTACATGTATTTAGACCTTCCTCTGCTTGTGAGTATCAAATTCAAAAGAATCAAGAAGCTTACATCTGTATCTGCATTTGACAATACTGTACTATTGGATACTTGTTCTCTTTTTCCACATATGTTTGCGCTTCCTACGACTCTCTGGATTTCTAATATTAAACGTTAAGCCAGCTGGTTTCCCCTACCTGTCAAGATGGCAACCTACAAATGTACCGATCAACATAGCCATGTTAGTATAGCCAATATGGCTGCCATTTCTGGTTTACCTTTCCCCTGTAAATAACCGTTTATTCTTCTGTTTGAGATTACTGCATGTATTTTGTGGGCTCCATTGTTTGTTTGGCCCATGTTTCACTGAGCAAGGCCAGCGCTCAATTAATCCCTGGGTTAGCCTTTGTCTATGACCAGGTGTGGTGCTTGGGGACAATGAAGAACTGGGGAAGGTTGCAGACTCATATGGGGAAAAAAATACTTCAAGAGCGGAGGCTTTCTTCATCCCGACAGTGAGGCGCCAATCTCTGTGGGATATATGGTGCTGAGACTGGGATCCGAGTCCTGGGTCCTAGCCCCATTGACTCGATTCCTATTGGTCATTTTCAATTTTCCGCTCTCCTTAAGACTTTAACTTGGTGAAGACACTCTCTTCACTGATTGACCGGTACCCTGTTTTCCATGTTTTCAGATGGAGGCCTGTTAAATACAGTATGTAAGCTGATGCCGATTCGAGCCTTTCGGTTATTATGACGCGTAACCAACTTGGGTCATAGATTATAAGCAGTGGGGGCAGAGGCCTCCCAAAAAGTAGATAGGAGGACACAGGATATTGCAGATTGCTTTATATAGACATAGTAATAAAAACAGTAACACTTACAAACATATAGAGAATGTAGGCAGTGGGACCACCCTGGGTCATGGAGTGCTGGAAAGTACAGTAGAACTTCTTTACAGGAAAACCGGTTGGCTGCCGTCCACAGAGTCCGGGAGTAAGCGTGCAAGCTGACTAAGTGGTGTGTTCTGAGTTCCTACCAGAGTCACATCGGAACAAGGCTTGGGGCCAATCCAAATGGGAGATTCAGACCTGCTTTGGGCCTTGCGACTTCTATGCTTGCTTGAGACTTGAAGAACGAGGCTCAGGGCCGATACAAGTGGGAGATTCAAAACGGCTTTGTGCCTTAGGACAGGGGTGCGTACATTTTTGATCCTGCGCCCCCCTGCCTGCTCACCTCCCGGCTCGCACTCCCCTCCTGCTCGTCTCCCGCGTCAATTGACGTTGTGGGGTCATGTGACGTGATGTTGCCATGGCAATGCGACATCACGTGACGCCGCAGCATCATTTGATGCCAGGTTACCATGATGACACTACACAAAGACCAGGTAGGAGAAGCTGCAGAGGCCTCGCGCGGACCCCCGGCTTATAATTTATATGCCCTGGGGGAGAGTGCGGGACCTCTGTAGCCACCGCGCCCCCACTGGAGACTTTTGAGCGGGACTTTTGAACTTGCTTGGTGGCCAACTGCATTCCTGAGGTCGGGAAGACCCGAAAACCCTACGAACATGGAAGTACTCCTGGGTAAGTCATAGAAGCGGTGCCCAGAACCTAGTCAGCAAGGATTCCCAAGGTATTCCCCTGTTTCAGTGAATATAGCTCTGATCTGTGTTATGTGCTTTGACTGCTGGCTCTAGCTGGAGCACATTTTCTTAAACTACTATTTAGTCTGGTGCCTTGATCCAGGGGAATATGTCTGATCTTTAGTGACAATGTCTATATAGACCATAGTGTTTTACGTCACTTTAAAGTAAACCAAGATCAAAATCCTTGTGGTCTCAAATGATATGAATGGAGTTGAACGTCTTAACATTCTTTTCAACGTTGCTGGTTAAATCTCGTGGTAAACACTGCGTTAGCAATAACGCAATGCATTACATTAATGAGTGCAATAACTTTCCCTAAACCTTTATGGACGAAAAATGTTTGCATGCTGCTGTTTATTACAAATGTATGTATTCCTATCAAAAATGTTTATGTGAAAGACTACCCAATTGGCAAAAAAATGGAAATATTTATTACGGGAAATAAAAAAAATGCTAGTCTGCAAAAAATTGTGCGGGAGTCATCAAAACATGATCCTCCCTATCGCACATGGATTAGTGATACATGTAAAAGGCAGATATCGCCAATTCAGGCCCGATATCGTAAATCGCTTTGATGACTCCTGGCATCTGAGTTTAATCTAAGCATTAATAGTGTGATCTGCACTATTGTCTAAAAGGTGAAATAGCTTGAGATATACCAAGCTTTATATAGATATGTTGAATCATTTCACATAGCAAACACAAAAAAACAAACACATTTATTTTAGACACAATAAAAAGTGCATGTGCCTCTGCTGCCATCTTGTGGAAGATAAGCGCTAGTTTTTCACACTTATCGATGCATGTACTGCTGCGGCCGAGTTTATTCGAGCATTTGCCCGTTCTCGGCCGCAGCAGTAGCCTGGCGCGCGCCGGAGGGTGACGGGCGCACGCCGAAGCAGCGGAAGAGCGCCCTCCGATCGGGGCGCTCTCCCTCCCGCTGCCGGGTCCGCCGGGTCCCCCGGAACCCCCTGCCGCCGTCCCCCACATCGCGGGACACCCGGGCTCCCTCGGGGAGCCCTGGACGCGCGTGCAGGGGGCGCAGGCTCCCGATGACGCGTGACCGCGCGTCGGTGACGCACGGCACGCCGAGGGGCGGCCACTAGCAAGCCGGGAAATCTCCCGGCTTGCGGATCTGGCCGATGAGCAATAAAGTGTGTCGGTAGTGTACTGTACTGCAATCGTCATATACGTGCAAAACTGATGTAAATAACCCATTTGTAACAGGCTCTATAGTCTCCCCGCTTGCGCACAGCTTCGGTACAGGTAAGGAGCCGGTATTGCTGTTCATGACGTGCTGACAGGCACATGCATGACCTGCCGTTTGCCTATTGGGCGCTATGTCCTTACTCGCGAGTGTACTTAAAGTGAGTGTCCTTAAACCGGGGGTATGCCTGTAACGCGCTATAATGGCTTTTTAGTAACAAAAAACTGTTAGTGAAAAAAAAGTCGCACGATAGGTCAAAAAATGGCAAACACCATTTTTTGCCAGTAAGTGCTATTCATAAAGCAGTGATAACTGACTTGTACTATAAAAGCTCACCATTTCTTTTCGCCAGCTAAAATCTGGCGTAAAAGAGACATGCATTAAAGCATTATGTTTTTTGCACAGCATTAATACAAGAGGCCGGCGGGGGTCTCCGGGTTTTCCCCTCGGGTGGTCCCTGTGGGTGTACATGGGCCTCCAAATGGTCCCCGCAGGTGTCCGGGGCCCTCAGGTGGTCCCCGCAGATGTCTGTGGGCCTCCAAGTGGAGCCCGTGGGTGTCTGGGGGTCCTCGTGTGGTGTCCGCGGGTATCCGGGGGCCCTCGAGTGGTCCCTGTTGGTGTACGTGGGCATCCAGTTGGTCTCCGTGGGTGTCCGGGGTCCCCGGGTGGTCCTTGTGGGTGTCTGGGGGTCCTCGGGTGGTTCCCTCAGTTGTCTAGGGGCCCCTCCACCCCAAGGTGTAAGCTTGCCCCATCCCCACTTTCCAAGTTGGCAGGTTAGTATCATTTTGCCAGGTTACGACAGATCCAATGCGATCATTCTTCCTGTAATTATACAGATAAATAAGAATTTTAACCCAGGTGAGTGTTAGGACCTGCTAACGGTCATGCCTTGTGAGTGGCAGCAGGCTTAAGACGCTTTGGCCAAAGGGTTAAACTAAATGAATTTTTTACAAGAGATATATAGGTATTGCACTGTGTATTTTTGTCACATTCGAAGTAGCTTTGGGCATCTTTGTTTGTTTTTTGTTGTATACATTTAGCCACGCCCACTAGCACTCCTTTTGACACTTATATGCATATATATATTATGTGGTAATGGTTGGGGTTTCTCAGAGCTTGTTGGGAATCTGTGTACTTTGTGTCCAGGTGTCCTCTGGTGGTTTCCACAGGTGTCTGGGGGCCCTCTGGTGGTTCCCGTGAGTGTTCGTGGGCCTCCAGGTGGTCCCAGCGGGTGTGCGGGGGCACCAGAGGGGTCCCCGGGTGGTCCCCGCAGGTATCTGGGGGTCCTCGGGTGGTTCCTGTGGCTGTCCGGGGGTCCTCATGTGGTCCCCTTGGGTGTCCGGGGGCCCTTGGTGGTCTTTGCGGGTGTTCGGGGGCCACACAGGGGTCCCCAGTTGGTCCCTGCCGGTGTCTGGGGGTCCTTGGGTGGTTCTTCTTCTGCTTTTATGCAGCCTGTGACGTCACATTTGAGTGGCAAATGGTTCCCACCATTTGATTGTATTTTATATTGTATTGTTTCTGGCAACGGAGGACATGGACGGTGATAAGGATGAGGACGGCCTTCATCGTGGCAGGCTGTCGGGGGTACGTGCAAGTTTTATTAACTTTATTTATGCTGGTTAATGTTTTATTTTAAATGGGCAAATGCACTATTATTCATATCTGGATAATAGAAATGTTGCCCATTACTGTACTGTATGTGTTAGGGGGGAGGGGGTGGGAGGGGTGTGTATTTATTTCAAAGTATTGGATTTTTTTGGTGGGGCACAGGATTGGTACCGCAGGCCAGCAGGGACCCCTGGACACCCGCGAGGACCACCCGAGGACCCAGAAGAAGAAGAATACTTTACCTGTTTCTGTTTTGGATTGTGGATATGTTCGAGAGCTTGCTCAGACCACGGGAATCGGAGGGTGAAGACATCTAATGGTAAGACAAAACATTGAATGTATGTTATTTCTCTTTTACAGTTTTTTTCATTGTATGTATATTTTTATTGTAATTTTTAAATCGCCCATTCATTGCCAATGTATTTATGTATGCTCCTTTAGCGCTATACATATATAGGGGCCCATGCACCAAGCAGCGATAAGCCACTTATCGCCAAAAAAGCCTACAGCGATTCAGTAAGCACAAATAAGTCGGTGATAAGAGACCTTTTTGGCAAAAAAATTTGGCGAGGAAAAAAAATCGCCAAGCGAGCGGCGATAAGCCACTTATCGCCATGTTTTCAAACTCGTGCAATTCTTGTAGCCCCGATTAGCTTATCGAGGCTAATCGCGGCTCTAGGAGCTCTTGGGGGCAGAGGGGGTGAGAGAAGCGGGTACCTGGCCCGTCATTCACCCACTCTGCTCCAATAAACATTACAATATATACTAACCATAAACAATAAAGAACTAAAGAAATCCCTAATGAATGCACTCAGTGCTATAATGTATTGTTAGATGTAAATTAAAACCATTTTATTATGGATATGATAAAAAATAAATCCATGGCCAATTTATAGACATACAAGTGTGTGAAAAATAAATAAATAATGAGTAATTTATACACTATAATGTATGACTGCAATATTCAAGTGTTAGTGTTATCACCTTATCTTAATTAGACTGGTGATATTTAATTGATTTACACTAACACTTAATTACATAAACTTCAAATTCACTCATTGAATATGGAGCACAGAAAAAAATCCCTTTTGAATGGCTAAAATGAATGCCTAGTAGGGATGCAGTCAAACAAACAGTTATAAAATTACTTTTGATAATGCGCACATATAAGTTTAAAAACATAAAACCTATGCTTGATCTTGATGCTCATGTTTGTGAGCACCGCAGGATATAACATTAGCTAGTGAGGATAGTAATAATAAGTAGTTGGTGTAGGTCACAGCAGAGGGGCCAAGTACCCACTTCATTCACCCCCTCTGCCCCCAGTAAACCTGCTATTGTGCCTTAGCCCCTCCATTGCCTTAGCAGCTATCTGCTATGGTAATGAAGCTGCTTTAATGAATTTTTATTAATAGTGTGCGGGAGCAGGGGTTCTCCTGAGATGAACCACATTATTTGAGCCTCGGGGACCTCCTGCTTCCCAAGTTACAGCCCCAGATATGGGGTGCCGGTATCTCCTTCATTATTTAAAACCCCCGGTCATGTAACACGGACGACTTAAAAATGGTGGCGTTACCGGCACCCGATGCCCCATACCAGGGCCTGTAACTCGGGAATCAGGGGGTCACTGAGGCTGAAATCAAAGAGCTTCAGTTCAGGAGACCCCCTGCTCCCGCACAGTATTAATAAAATTTTAATTTAAGCAGTTTCATTACCATAGCAGATAGCCTCTACGGTAACTAGTTTGTTTACATTTTTAATTTGGGTTTTAATACTAGTGTAGATGAGCAGGGGTACTCCGGAGCAGAACCACATTGATTTGAGGTCCAGGGGCCCCCTGCTTGCCGAGATACAGGCCCCGTTACGGTGTGCCGGTATCTCATATGCATTTACATGTCCCGTGTCATGTGACCGTGGGAAACAAATGCATAGGAGATACCGGCACCCCATAACAGGGCCTGTATCTCGAGAAGCAGGGGGTCCCCGAACCTCAAATCAACGCAGTTCTGCTTCGGAGACCCCCCGATACAATACACTAGTATTAAATTGTATATTAAAAATTATTGATCTTCGGCTAGATTTTCGCAGGGACTCATCCTGCAGAAGAAAAAATTCGCCGGGTGAGCCCTTTTCAGAGAGGTGATCAGCACGTCGCCAGCTACTCGCCAGTTTTGCAAATGTTGCTATCACTGGTATTCTGGGCTTTCTGCATATCGTAATAACAACGCTGTCAAAAATGTAAATTTAAAAAGAACGGCGATTTTTTTTTTATCGGCGCTTTGTGAATCGGCCACATTTTTTCTTCTGGGTTAGAGTTTTTTTAAAGAAGTGACCACTAAACATACTTCATACTTTCTCTCTCTGTCTCTCCGCTTTCTCTCTCTTTGGCTGGTTACTAATTCACTATCCTAGTTTATATAGCACAGCAGGATCTGAGCAAAATCCTTTGCAGTCCTAGGCATAGCAGGAACTGTACAAATACAGCACAACAAGAGGAACCCACAGTAGTTATAGCAGACTACAGTATGTGTAGTTTACTGCAACCATTAATTACCAACAGTAGCTTGACATCATATCTCAGTCCATACTCCAGTTTGAGGTACCAGCAGCAGCCATTTCTGTCCAGAGAAACACTACAAAAATATGAGTTGTATACCTATATTTATTCTGTCTAAATACGTGACCAGTATTTTGTGGGCCCCGCCATCTAGGTCGTATCAGATCTTTTCAGTTTTCTGTTTATACTGTCCAGATGTTTTGACATTGCTAACTGTGAGAATGATCTAATGCGTTTGGTGGTTCAACCCTAGTAAATAACTAATGGTGAGTGATCTCATTCCTCAGAAGTGTTCTGTAAGTGGTGGGGCAGTACTGCTGGTAGAGATGATCCACCAATGTGTTACTCCCAGGAACCACAGTCTTATGTCCAGCACGATTCATGAAGTTCCACAGGTGCAAACCATAGGAGCTGCTGAAAGTTGGCCATGTCTTCCACACCTGGAAGTACTTCTGCCAAGATGGATATGAAATAGGGTAGAAGCGTTGGGGGTTTAAGAAGGAGATGCTTTCACACTTGATATCCTCTGCGGCCTGAAATTTAGGCAGGTCACACAACTCTTTCAGAACGCGTGTGAGGAGTGATGGCCCTTGGTATCCCCACACTTCTCCTTTATAGTTCTGAACAAAGTTTTTCAAGCAGTTCCAGGTGAAATAGTTTCTGGGAGACATTCCAAAAACAGCACTTCCAGAAATCTGAGAGAATTCAGCAGCCACAAAGTTCTCATCCATGATGGGTCGAATTGAAATGACGTCAGTGTCCATATAGATACCACCATATTTCCAAATAAATGCATACCTGCAGCCATCGGAGCTGACATGGGTCCAGTACTTTTCCAATTTAGGATCAACCTACAAATATAATGGGAACATAGTCAGTGGTGGAATTGAGAAAAAAGCAAGCAATTTCATCAAAGGAAGGAAGTGCCTCAATGATCAGTAGAATTTCTCTGGGTTCACTGCATTTAGCTGTTTGTATACAAAGAATACTGTATCACACCAATAGTGCCTTCCTGCCTCTCATCTGTCTCCCCTGCAATCTATCCTAAATGCTGCTGCCAGAGTCACGCTGCTCTTTCCTAGATCTGTCTCAGCATCTCCCCTCCTGAAATCCCTCTCCTGGCTTCCGATCAAATCCCGCATCTCACACTCCATTCTTCTCCTCACTTTTAAAGCTTTACACTCTTCTGCCCCTCCTTACATCTCAGCCCTAATTTCTCGCTATGCACCATCCCGATTCTTGTCTTCTTTCTACCCCCTTTGTATCTAAAGCCCTCTCCCGTCGTAAACCTTTCTCACTCACTGCCCCACACCTCTGGAATGCCCTTCCCCTCAGTACCCGACTAGCACCCTCTCAATCCACATTTAAAAGCCACCTTAAGACACACTTGCTTAAAGAAGCATATGAATAGCACTGTGGATATTCTGAACACATTATACATAAAGCATGGCCCCCTGCAGACGCACTTACCAGAACTCCCTCCTACTGTCTCTGTACGTTCTCCCTACCTACCAATTAGACTGTAAGCTCCTCGGGGCAGGGACTCCTCTTCCTTAATGTTACTTTAATGTCTAAAGCACTTATTCCCATGATCTGTTATTTATATTATCTGTTATTTATTTGATTACCACATGTATTACTACTGTGAAGCGCTATGTACATTAATGGTGCTATATAAATAAAGACATACAATACTTAGATTACAATGCAAAGCAATTATCAGTTCACGCTATACTGAAAACTTGTCAATGTAGCCTTCCAACCATGAGCTTAGTAGAGGCTTATTCCTAATGCTTTTCACAGTCTCCCATACTATATCCTTAGGAGAGGCAGTCAATAAATGAATAAATATCTTTGCCAGAGGGAAGTTGTGGTTATTTCAGTGGTCAAAGTATGTTAGAAAGCAGTGGATGTGTTGAGAACAGGAATGTTTTAACCTGAACCTCAAGGGAATTACTTGTTTGTATGTAAATATTGTCCTGCAAAAAAATAAAAGGAGACATTCTTTTTAGGAAAGTTATTTTATTCTTCACCGTAGAGAGGCGGTAGTGATAAAAAAAAAAAACCTATGAGCATATTCACAAGTGTCAGACAGGTCCTGGGATGTGGAAGGTTTAAGGATCCTGTCTGAGACTTGTAAATGTACTACTATGTGTTCTTTATCATTAAGAAAAGGTTAGACATATTTTAAAAGGGAAAGGTTTTCAGGAATATTACATGTAAGTTAGACATAGGAAGGGTGTTGAGCCAGTGTTGATCTGATTGTAATTACTGTCGTCAGGAAGTCATATTTTCCCCTTGTCAGATTTAGAGTTTAGACTTCATCACAAAAATAGTTCAGGTCTGCTCCAACGTTCTCTCTTGATTTGCAAAACAATTTAAAGTTACAAAGACAGAGAGGTGATACAGTACCTGCTCAGCCTCTGTTTGTGATGTGTAGGTACTGTACACTAGTTGAGAGAAACTATATGTAGCAAAGAAAAAATCCTCGCCAAAGAGCTGCTCAACAATGGGGTCAAATAGGCAAGAAGCCCCTATTATGTGCACTCAGTTACCCATATAAAGGTACAGTATGATATAAAGGTACAGTATAATATAAAGGTACAGTATAGAAGTATTCACATAGTGTACATTTTAGAAAATGGCGCTCAGCGATACACTTGCACTGTAGGCTAGAGCAGGAGAGCGCAAACATTTTGTGCTGCGCCCCCGTCTGCCTGCTCCGGAGCTTGCGCCCCCCTCCTACCTGGCAGCCGCGTCAAATGACGCTCCGGGGTCACGTGACCCCGCTGCTTCATTTGACACCACATTGCCACGGAGACACATCACAGCGTCTGAATCCTGGTAAGTTTTATTGTTGCAGAGGCCTCACGCGATCCCCTGGCATTCAATTTAAATGCCTGGGGGAAGAGCGTGGGACCTGTGCAACCGCCCGCGCCCCCCAGACAAATATCCCGCCCCACTGGGGGGAGCGCCCCACAGTTTGCACACCCCTGGGCTAGAGTAGGCAGTGAGAAACGTAGCTGACATAGATATCAAAAGGCTAGAGCCCTGATTATAGCTGGTAGGTGTATTGGTAAAAGGTACTTAATGTTTAATAGTTCAAACTAAACTCAAACGGGGACAATCAATGGTGTGTAGATCGTGTGGTATAGATCAAAAGTGATATGTGAAACATTTTCTCCAAAGATAAAAATCACAAGGTCGTCTAAAAAGGTCTAATTAGTGAAAAAAATCAAGTATGTGCCCATATGTAACTCATGGGTTTATAGGTAGGTTGCTGTCGAGGAAGATAATAATCCCCAGATGTACCCCCAAAGAAAGCTTGTGCAAGTGCTACGAGGCAGTGTATCAGAACGATGTACTTGTGCCTTATAGGAGAGGATAATACTAATGCTGTATCTAAACAGCGGTACGAATTGAATATTGCCTGCAAACACTACCCAATGCTAGGGAAATGGACAAGGGTAGAGGTGGAGGTAACCCTCATAATAGTAACTGAATATGTCCTCTCTTAGTTGAGTATAATCGAACTGTACGCAATGCCTTGCAGATAATGTAATATCCAAAGCGATGTCTCTAGGACTACATCGACCACAGATAGACAAATGACCTGGTAGTATAACCGCCAGATCAACACAGAATTACTGATCAGATGCCTAGTACTGACCAAAGTATAAGGTCTTGCCCAATATACATTACCCTTGTGACGGTAGGGGGTAACCATGCACTCAAATAAAGGTTTAGCCCATTTTGGTTACGATGAACTAAAGAGAAAGAACCCCAATAAGCACTCTTACACTGTGTTGAGATGATTAGTTGAATTTAAAACTAGACTTTATTAGGAACATGATAAAATAATGGGATTTAAAATAGGATTAAACTAAATGACAATACGCTGAAAGTCCCTAAGGGATACTGTAATCCCAGGGTAGATAAGTATTATCAGCGTTGCGTGAATACACCAGCTCCAAGGGTCCTTATAGTGAGGAAGCCTTGGGGAAAGCTAATTGAGGGATTAAATGCAATCCTTATATGTAGTGCCAAAATATACTACTGTAGTGGTGCAAGTGGTGCAATAGTGTTGAGATGACACTGTACGTAGGCTGGTAATTGCCGACGTGCACGTTTCGCTGGAAGTGCTTAATCATGGCCAGTGTCTTAACAGTTCCCTATATGTTCAATTATACTTTATTTGTGTGCAATTTCAACAGCTAAGCTACAGGTTCTGCTAACTTGACCTAGAGTTTGTCATCCTTGGTGTTACTCTACAGGACAACATATATTGTTTATTTAACCCCTGAGGTACACAGATGCATTATCTTACTAAGATTGATATGACACTTATCTGCTAGCACAGAGGCTGTATGCAATCACGTGTGCAAGCCGCGCGGGACGGCCATGCGTTGCAAGTGGGGGGCAGAGCCAAGATCCTTAGGTACCTTGAAAACCAACCGTGGGTGCCCACACTCTGTAAGGTGCGCGGGAGGCTGTGAAGCAGCAGGTAAGGAGGGAGCATGCCTTGGGGGACGCGCTCCCGATTCCTTAAAGTAAGGTGGGTGGGAGGCTCCCCGATTCCTTACTCTCCTACAGAGAGGTTAAACATTTGTAAACTGTCTGAGGACATAGTTGTCATTCTAGACGATTTCCCTCTTTCTCTTCGCCTTCATTTGGCCTCTTCTTGTCCATGTTTTAATTGTGTGTAATCTAAAAAATTATTTTGCAGTATATTTGAAATTGGCTGAATTCTGTGTGTTTTGGGAGGGTTTTCTCTCATTAAAGTAATGTCAACAACTTTCTGTCCAGAGTTATCTGCTTCTGAAGAGGATTAGTTCATCGTTAATCTTTTCTTTAAATGAACTCAGGATTATCCTAAGTGATGGCTTGGATAGAAAGCTAATAAGCACAAAGGAATTTGAATTTCTGTCAACTAAAGCACCAACTGTGGCTATCTTTTATAGTCTACCCAAGATCCATGATAATCCACTCAAACCACCAGGCAGACAGATTTTGTTGGGTAACTACAGCTTTACAGAGAACTGTAGTGTGTACATTGATAAAATACTACGTTCAATAGTAGAAGTAAAGTTTTAATTTGCCAAGTTTGAATCCAACTATACAAGAAACATATCCAGATCTTTTCGAGACCCCTTCAAATCAAAAATAATATCATCTATGCACCTGTGCCATGTGACCAGGTACGGGTCGAGTCCCGCCCATGACCAAACTTGGTAAATTTAAAATTTACTTCTACTATCAGTAATTCCAAAATTAATTTCCTGGATTTAACTATTTATATTGAAGACAATAAAACTAAAACCAAAAATTATTTCAAAGAAGTGGACAGTAATAATTTTATTTTACAGTCAAACTGCCATTTGAGTGGAAAACTACGGCGCTCCCTTAAAAATACCTATGTATGTATATAATGGTAAAATAATAATAAACAATGGACTAAGATAGTCAAATACTAGCCCTTGTATGTAACTGTAACCTCCAAACTAAAGCTCAACCTTGAAAGAAGGACCCTTCCTTGATCCTCAGTAGTCAGTAGTCACCAACCCTGTGTTGGTGGAGCTGCAGTATTTTGATCACAGAAGGCCATCGTAGTTCTTGGGTGAAAGCATCTGTCACAGGCCCTGCGACCGGATGCGAGAGCAGGGAGATCCCTGGAGGAGCTGACACAGAGGATACAGTGGCTGGAAGTGCTGTACTTGTATGTAAGTTTTGTATACGTACCTTTTTGGTTTAATAAAGTATTGCTTTTTATATGAGCATATGTGGATGTCGCCCTTATTCTTGAGCAACAAAAGAGGGATTGACTTGTGACAGCTTCCCTCAGACATCACTTTACCCCCACAAGCTGACCCTAGCGGTGACAGGGATGGTTTGCAGGAAAGAGCTGAAAGATACTGTGATAGGATTTGCTCACACTTGCCCGTGTGAGTAGAGCTGTTATCAGCTTTATTTTATTTATTCCACATCACCCTGATAGTTCCCGTGTGCAAGGTTTTATGACTGATTAGTTTACAAGGTATACTCATTTATGTATCTTTATTTGTTTGTTCCTATGCGCTCACCACAGCTCAAACTGCCACCAGAAAAAACTCGATTGAAAATATTCCTGTTGGCCAGTACAGACAATTGAAAAGGAACTGTACTGAGAATAATGTCTTCTTAGAACAATCCAATATTCTCACTAATACATTTATAGAAAGGAAATATAAAAAAAACTAATATATAAGAGGCTCAAAATAAAACTATATCTTTAACAAGAGACTCGATCCTTACTCCGAACAAAATCCAGACCAAAAAGAACTTTGAGGTGCCATTTATAACGCAATATAATAAAGAAGCATGAAAAATAAAACACATCCTCAATCAACACTGGCATTTGTTGAAAAATTATCCCATTTTTGGAGGTCATATTTCAGATACAGTACAAGTCCTATTTAGGAAGGCTCCCAATATTAAAAATAGATTAGCTCCGAGTGCCCTAAAAAAGAAAAAAGAAACTATTATCCCTGGGTGGTTAGATCTTCCTAAGGGATTTTTCAATTGCAAAAATTGCACAGCTTGTGGCTATAGTTCCATTCCAGGGAACCACTTTAAATCCAATGCAACTGGAAAAAATTACAAAATTAATAGACATATAAATTGTAGATCTAAATTTGTAGTGTATCTCCTGGAATGTTCATGTGGTCTACAGTATGTGAGGAAGACCATCCGTCCAATACGAACAAGGATTTTAGAACACTTTGGAAATATAAAAAGAAAGTTGGTTACACATAGCGTGTCTAAACACTTCCTTACGGTCCACAATGCTGACCCTAAGAGGTTAATGTATAAAGGGATTGAACAGGCCATGCCACATTGGAGAGGCGGGGACTGAAATATTGACTTAATAAAAATAGTCATTTTGGAATTACCAATTAGGTACTATGTCACCTGCCGGTCTGAATATTGACTTTGACCTGAGCGTATTCCTTTAAGGATGATAGGACTCTAATATGTGCCTTAATATTGTGTAGTCCCAGTGTTCAGTTAATTATATATATTTTTTTATATATAAATTTACTAAAGTCTTCTAACCTCCGTCTCTATTCTATTGTCTATTACAGATGTGGAAATATCATAATTATTATTAGAGTTTTAGCTATTTTAATATTTTATTATAGTATTTTATTGTATTTTTATCATTTTTGCATAGAGAATTTAATATTGTATCGCTCTCTGTGTTATTTCACTATTAACTATAGCATCATAGTATCAGGATAGTTACACATTAATCGTTACTTTATGGTCTATCTAGACATTTAGTTTCCAATATGCCTGCAGTCACCAATGAACTGGCTGAGTAGGGTATTTAAAGACATTACAACCAATCAAAGACACTCCTGATGAAACCTTGCTAAAGGTGAAACGCGTAGAGTGAATCCGGTCACTGCTGAGTGGGACGCTACACACAGTGCTGCCTTCTTGTCTACAGACCTTCCTCCTGTCTATCATCCGGGGATCCTAACACACTATGTGAGTGTGTTTTACTATATAGTTACTTTATAAAAAGTTTTATTCAGTCTACACTATTTGTGGTCTTTTTATCCCAAACCACAAAGGTTCCTATACTTGTTGATATCATTTGGTACAGCACCGCAAAGATACCTTTACATACACTAGAAGATTAAGAAATTTGTGAGTTTGTGAGTACAAATTTAGTTGGAGTTAGGAGAAATCTACTACTTAGAATCACCAAAAACATATTGCACCATTGTTTGTATGTTTTTTCTCCACATATACCTGCGCTCCCCAAAACACCTGGACACCTGAGAAACACATGGATTGAGAAAGCAATCTACAGTACAATAGGGTTTGAGCTGCAAACCACCTTTGTTTGTTTGTATTTGGATATTTATTTTATTTTTCACTTCACTATCACATATATTTGATGCACCTTTTAACGTGAATTAAGCACTATTTTTCACTAATAATATATTCTTATTTTAAGAAATATCACTGATTAGGTTAAAGCGCCACTGAGGGTAACAGCATTTGTTTTTGTCTTCTGTCTCTGCCTGCTTTATAGTTTCCTGTTTCCTGCACCTCCTTGTCTTTGCTTTATTTGTGCCTAGACTCCTTCTGCTTCTGCCCCTGCCCTGATATGTTTCTGTTTAGTTCCTGTTTGAATCCTGGCAAAATTATTAAAGGCCCTTGCTTATGAACTAGCTTGTCCCCGTCTTTGTCCTGCTGCCTAGTCCTGCTCCAATGCCCAGTTTCTGCTCCCCCGTCTGTTTCCTGCTCCCTGATCCCAGTTCCTACTCCCCTGCCTTGTGCCTGCCTGCTGCCGACCGCTGCCTGGACCCTGACGATCCTGCTTGCCACCTGCCACCGAACCCCGACTGTGACCCCGATGATCCTTGCCTGCCACCTGCCACCGAACCCCGACTGTGACCCCGACGTTCCTTGCCTTCCCTGCTGTTCCGGCTATCGAGGTCCTATATTGCTCCTGTGGTTCTGTGACATTATGGTATATGTTTTAGACGTATGTCAGTTAAGTAGTTCTAACTGTTGCAACCAATGAGAAATTACTTAAGGTCAGTTCTCCTTACAATCTGTTACTCCACCCCTGATGAAGCTCCATTTGTGAGTGAAACATGTACTGTAGGGCATCATGACACAAAGATGTCATAACCAGGAAGTGATTTGCAGCTCAGCAAGAGGCAGAGAGGGAAAGTTTTGTGATTTGTTATGCATCCTAGATCACACTCTCACTTGGGTTGGTAATGCTAGCTTCTACAACCATTTAGTACCACACAGCTACCTGTCCAGTTCGTGAGTGGCAGCAACCACAACTCTCTTGATTCTAGTGACACCTACTGTAGCAAGAGGGTGGCTGTTTTTTTTCTTTTAAGGCCCTAAGGCCATTATATATTCCTGTGTCTGCCCTCCCTAAATCATTTGGCAAATGGGTTATACATTCATACCCTGTCTGTACCTAGTAATTATCATAGGCAAAGGAACTGTTGGCACCTAATCCTATTATGGCTACTGTATATTTCTGCCTAGGTCCCTAATATATTAATTGGTATATAGGATATTTACTTAGGCATACAGGTATTAATCACACCCCTCTTGAATTTAATATGTTCCTAGCCAAAGGGTGGTCTGGGTTACCTAGTCCATTAAGGCTACCTTCCATCTGTGCCTCTGTTCATATTAATGCAATTGGCATACAGGTAATTTACCAAACTGCTGGCTATTGTGTAATTACACAGATAATAGTAAAGAACCTGAGCGCTTCACATTTTCCTGGGTTTTGTTTAAAAACTTTTTTGACACCATTTAATAAAGTATATAATATGTATGTACCACTTCACTTGTTTAGCATGCATTTATGAAGGATAAGTAATGTGAAAAGTAACCTTATTAGTTGATTTGAGGTACAGTAAGTGGGAATTTAGAACGGGGTAATGCAGTTGCTGTGGTTTAGTTAGATTTTGCAAAGGCTCTTGATACAGTCCCACACGAGGTTAGTGTACAAAACAAAGCAAATTAGACTCAGTAAAAATATTTGCACCTGGATTGAAAACTGGTTGAAGGATTCACAACAGAGAGTTGTAATAATTAGAACTTTTTCATGTTGGGCTAAAGTTGTGATTGGAGTATGTCAAGGATTGGTATTGGGACCCGTGCTTTTTAACTTCTTTATTAAGGATCTTGCATTTGGCATAGAGAGCACATCACTTTCAGCTCTCCCCAGATACCAGGAAGATGCAAATGTCACTAAATAAAAAATCATGGAGCTGAGATACGTCAATCACTGGGGATATATAACTGCTAAAGAAACTCAGTGGCCAATTTAGTAAACTTCAATAAGTGCCATATCGACGGTTTTGGGCACTTTTCTAGCGAGTTTGCATGTGTAGCTATTCAGAAAGCTTCAATAACATGCCAAACTCGATAGAAAAGTGCTTCTTCCAGATCGGTAGAGCTCCCACTCAGACAAACTGAGCAATAGCTCAAAAAATGTTCAAATGCGCATTTAAAAAAAAAAAACAAGCTACAGTATTCAGGTAGCTCCAAGATTCACATTGCGGCTGCAACTCGCAAGCAACTCGCAGGTGACTGAAGGGTGACTAGATGGGATCCGCAATGTGATTCTGAAGAAACAAATAATTTTTACTACATCGGATTTAATCCGGGTGTCTCCGGAGCTGCCCCACATTAATACCAGCTCTGGAGACCCCCTGCTTTTATCCTATGTAATAAAAATAAATTTACAGGCAGCTTCATTACCTTAGCGGATAACCGCTAAAAAAATGAAGGAGTTAAATATCAGTGCCTAGTTTGCTAGGGGTAGAAGGGGTGGGTGAAGGTGGTATTTTGCCCATGGTGGGTGTTTAGGCCTACTGGGAAGGTTGTGGGAAGAGTTAACACCTTCATTACTCCTTCAAACCGTTCGATATGGCAGTGATAACATCGAAGCTACCTGAATAGGTACCTCAGTCTGAAATGAAAACTTTATATTAAAATCCTTTTTTTAAACACCCCAATCCTGCTGTCACTAAATGGTCCCTGTCACAGGCAGGGTCACAAATGACATCACAGGAGGTGAGAATTGGACAGCAGAGCAACATAGAACACTGAACATGGCAGCCCACAGAGGGAAACCATGATCTCAGTTACTTGGTGTGATTTACAGTACCTTGCTTTTTTATTGACATTTAAGCCCATAAAATACCTTCTGGAGCCTGAAGACACTTTTTCATTTAAGTTAAGCATGAAGTTAGAAAGTAAATCTAAACTACATAAAGGCCCAATTTACAGTTTTATTAAGCAGTGCTAAGCCATAAGACGTATTACCTAGCACAATTTAGTGAATAAGCATCAAAGTGTTGCAAGTCACAGGCTCCCAGTTTATCTGGATCCTAAGAGATTTTAGAGTGATTTGACATGGCTGGTAATCTATCTTAAATGTAAATCAGTCAATGTCGGCATTTTCATGGTGTGGGAATTTCTGCATGTTAGTCAATATGTGCAAATGTCTTTCTCACCTCTACAGAATGTGCTAGGAATGAAGTCTTACCTTCATATACCAAGGGTGAAGAGGTGTATTGTTAAACAAATCCTGCATTCTCAGAGGGAAGAAGTAAACATTATTGAAAGATGAGAGGGTTGGGAAACTCTGGCGAATTCTGTTCATATCGTTTTGCGAGGATATGTTGGTCAAACCTTTCATGAAAAAAGCCACAGGCCTATCATGGTACACACGGGCTGCTGACTCGAGGGCACATAAGACCAAGGAAGGGAGCTCCATTCTGTCAGTGGTCTCCATGAATATAATACCTTTTCCTTTGCTCAGAACGACCTCTGGTATGATGTTCTTGGATTGTATAGGCCTGCAGAAAATGCAACTCTGCTTGTAGACGAATGCATAGAAGAAGAAGGAAAAGGCTACTATTGACAGAAATAAGTAAAGGACCTTTAGGGATTTTAACGTTGTTGCCATATCTGGTGATCAATCTGCAGGAGAAAATAATAAGAAATGTATATAAAATTAAGAAGTTCTGATGAACATATGTACAGACGAGAGTCAGGAAATATTGGAGCAACAGAAGTGCACAGAACCTTTTTTTTCAACTTAATTTTTATTTGCAGTTTTCAGTGGGGTACAGAAAATAAAAAGGGAACATTCAGGACCACATCTAGCAGTTTCCGCATCATATCAAATATGGACCAATCGATCCCAATTTAACTTTAAATTTGACCAGAAATGATGGGGTCAAATTAACAGCAATTAATAAAAACACAGATACATAAATAGACCAGATAAATACATAGGAAAAGAGGGGAAGGAGATAGGGGACACCTTCTTTATTAGCTTTAGGTTTTTAACATGTCTATTTTCCTGTACCTATTATCTATAAGAATTACTCATTGTTCTGACACTGATCTTGGAACTTGCCCAAAAAACCACGGGGGGAGGACGACTTTGCCATCCTAAATAAAGGCCAGTTCTCTGTTGTCTCTCTGCCCCCCTTCTCCGGCAAACCAATGATCTCAGATCTGGGAAAACTTATGGAAGATCTCTCTCAGGAATGCAGTGAGTTTCCCTGGGGTTAGAGCGTACTGGGATTGTGTGTTTAGAAGAAGCAGAGGTCCCAAAATGGAGCCGTCGCGCCCATAATGGCCCGTGCCTCCAGGGGTACTTAAAGTGCCTTCCTTTCCTTCCCCCACCACGAGGCTTGATGGATTTGCGCGCGAATCAACAAGGGGAGGGGCTAATGGGGCGGGCTATTTAAACCCTGCGCTTGCAAAAGCTACTCACTGATTCTGTTTTCTTCCCTCCCTGCAGGTCCCTGTGAGCGTGTCTCCCGATAGCAGCATGGACCCCAGCAGCACGAGGCGCATGCAGGCTCAGGCAGCTGATCGCCGGACATCGCGCCCGGCGGCCCCACGGAAGCAGTGGCCAGAGCAGGAAGAGCTGCAGCCCTCTCTCATCCGGAGAGGGAAGCAGGCGGCCCAGCCTCGCTCCCAGCCCCCTCCCAGCTCCTCTCTCAGCCGGAGAGGAAGGGAATCAGCCCGGCAGGCTGGCTCCGCCCCTCAGCCTCACTCCGGTGCCTGCTCGCAGCAGAGCAGGGAAGGGAGGGCTGCTCTCCCCCCCATCATGGGAGAGGACTTTAGCCATCACCCTGCAGCTCCAGTCCCCTCTCCCCCTGCTGGCATGGCCCCCCCCATCCGTGCAAAAACGGCCCCTCCTCCCCTCCCAGCCCCCAGCCACCCTCCCTCTGCAGCTGTTAGCCACGCTCCCACTGCTGGCCTGCCCCCCCCTTCCGCGGCACAGCACATCGCCCCCCCTGCTATACATAACACCCCCCCCCCCTGCTGACCAGACCCCCCCCCAGGGCTGGCCCGAGCCAGCCCACCAACGCGGCAGAGCCACCTCCGGCGCTCCTGGCGCCTTACCCCCAAGCACTTTACCCCCAAGCACTTTACCCCCAAGCGCCTTACCCCCAAGCGCCTTACCCCCAAGCGCTTTACCCCCAAGCGCCTTACCCCCAAGCGCCTTACCCCCAAGCGCTTTACCCCCAAGCGCCTTACCCCCAAGCGCCTTACCCCCAAGTGCTTTACCCCCAAGCGCCTTACGCCCACGCGTCCCAAGCCCCCCCATACGTACCGGCAAATCACATGCACTACGCCCCTGCGCAGTATGCACCTGCCCCCTATGCGCCATACCCACCGGCTCCGCCAGCGCAGGCACCCACACACCATGCCCCAGTGCCCGGTGCACCGGCGCCAGACGCCCCTGGCGTGCCGGCACCAGCCTTGGATACACCAACGGCGGTCCTGCTGCCCCTGCCTGCGGAGTGCCCCGGGCGCCGGCGCCAATGGCGCTAGGAAGCGTCGCCGATCCGGGGAGCAGTAACAGGAGCCGTGCAGCCGCCAAAAGACCCAGGACCGGTCACCCAGGTGCACAAGCCGCAGGATCAGGTGAGCATGAAAATGCAGCATTGGAATGTAATGAGGATGATGTTGATGGTGACGTTAGTGATGGGGGGTCGGTTAGGTCAGGGGCGGACTGTGAGTCCCAGGGGTCAGACAGCGAGAACAGTGAGAGAGCGAGCAGCGAGTCAGACGCAAGCAGCGGCACAGACAGCGACGAGACCCCAGGGGTAAAGCGCATAAGGAAACAGGTAGAGGCGTTGAGCAAGGCGGTAAAGCTGCGTAGGATAGATAAGGGAAAACGCAAAGCGCGCAAAGACAAAGGGGCGACTTCCACCCACAGCGGGGAGGATTCGTTTGCAGTCGAAACTAGCCCCCTGTACACACACCTGCCCAGGAGAACACAGAGAGACATAGGTAACAGGAAGTATGTGGATATGTTCAAGCTGTCTGTAAAGGGGCGAGCAGAGAGGAAACGCGCGCGAGAGGCGGGCGAGAAAGGGCAGGTAGTGAGGAGTAATGCAAACTGGGTTATGGGTTTCATTGTGTTCGGGGACTGTTTCCTTTCAAAACATCCCAAGGAATTGCATAATGTGATCAGATACATGAGTGTGATACAGAACATACATGACGAACACGAGGGGGTCAGCGTGGTGGGATTATGACGAGCAGTTCAGGCATAGGTGGCAGGGGGGATACACGGTTGAGTTTGGGGAAGATGGACATGGAATTGTGGATGAAGTTAGTGGGACGGGGGGAAGCAGGGGGGCGACGCCACCTTTCCCAAAGGTTCCAGGCGATCGGCCTGGGAGCGATTCAATAAGCAGGGGCAATAAAAGGGAGTGTTGGGCGTTTAATGTTAAACACTGCAAGCTGGGGGGTGGGTTGCAAGTTTAGGCATGTGTGTAGCCGGTGCGGGGGGTAGCCACCCCGTCAAGAAGTGCTTCAAAGGCCCTGGGCAACCGGAGCCAAGGGAGAGGGAAGGCGCTAACACCGGTCAGCCTTAGCGGTGTGGGCCGTTGGCTAAAGGGGTACCCCGAATGGGAGAAGGTGGGTTTTTCTTGGAGGAGGGTTTAGAAGGGGTTTTTTCACACACCTTTGGGTTTGAGTTAAAGGAGATAAAATTGGGACGTATGGTGGGCCCATTCACACCCCCCCCCCTAATTGCTCAGTTAATGATCTCCCCTGGTGCGCAAAAAAAAATATATATATATATATATATATATATATAATTATATTCAGGTAATTAAGACATATGGGGAGGGAGCACTATTGTAAAATTGACATAGAAGCAGCCTTTTCGACTGTTATCGGTGGTTTGGGGCGTGAGTCCCAATCACAGTGTCTCAATCCAAATCTGAACCTTTAGACAATAATCAATATAAGTCCACATATCATGGTAACAGGAAACTGTATCAGCCAGCAAGTAGAGTAATGAGACCCAGTGCTATATGAATGCAGCAAAAAAGACACTCAGTGTAATGGCAGTAGTCCATGTGTCATAATGGAATAAGGTTAACATACCATTGTTGTATGGAGCTCGGGCCATACCTAACCCTTGTGCTGCAGCACTATTTCAGGTCATCCAGTATCCTGTGAGGAGAAATATACTCACAGCAGGCTTGTTCCAATGCAGCGTGCAGCACGCTCAATATTCATGTAGAGGTTGAAATCCAAGATTCCTGCGGTGCACAGTAAAAATAGGATAGAGGACCAGCAAGGTGTTGTTAAAAATCCTTTATTGAAACAGCATGGTACAGGGGACACACACTCTGACGCGTTTCGGACTGGTATAGTCCTTAGTCATAGAGCTGATCCGCACCATTCATCCCACTGATTTAAAGGGCTAAGCCCGCCCCCCTACGTCATCGCGCTCCCTGCTTTTGGCGCGGAAAATCGCTAATGTATAATCTAATTGGCTGGGACTCCTGCGCACAGAATGACTAATTGCCGTGTATAACTTTGAAGGGGGGTGAAGTACCCTCCCCCTGCGTCATCGCGCTACTCCTTTTGGCTAGAAAATCGCCAAGCTATAGCCTCATTGGCTGAGGCTCCCAGCCCAATAGTAATGCCAGCTGCCCTGGGTATATCTGAGGACAGGGGGAATGACGCGCATCTGACTTCAGCGCCCAGACCCCTTTGCCGATACGTAGCACGTCGTTGCTAGGCAACGACCTATAAACAACAACAGAGAGTCCTCAACACATAGCGATACATGGCTATGTATGCAAAAAGGGTGCCCAGGGAGGCAAGGGAGGGATGGGAGAAGGAAAAAGGGGCGGGGGGGAAGGGGGGGGGGGGGGGAGGGGGGGGGGAGAAGGGAAAAGGAATGAGGAGGAAGGGGGAGGGAAGGGGGAAGTGGGGAGGGGGGGGGGGAGGGGGGGGGTGGGGGGGGGGGGTGGGGGAGGGGGGGGGGTGGAGGTGGGGGAGGGGGTTTTTGACTTGCAAGAAAAGCATGTGGGGATGAACTACTAACAAATAAAACTAACATGATAAAAACACACATTAAATCAAGTATAACAAAACATGAATAACATACAAATGCATAATGTGGCGAATCTAAAATCTGAAATGGAGGTTACATGTGTGGATTGGGGGAGAAAAATTGTTCACCAATATTTATCATGTTAGTATATTCAACTAATGTTCTTATTGATAATTAATTTTTGGTGATACATAAGTTTTGATCTATGATTAAACATATGTCATAAAAACATGTATAATGTAATAAAGTATCCATTTGGGACAATTAATTTCTAGCTGTGTGAACAATAACCCTGGTTTTTAACGTAAGGCAAGCAATGTTATTATATGAGAATGCACTGGACATTGTATATTCATATTGCATATTATCTAGTACATTTGAATAAACGAAAGCTACTCTAGGTTTTTGGACCAAAATCTAGGGTAAGTCAGTTGATAGATTGGGCTCATTAATCCTTTTAGATCAAGTTAAAAAATGTTTGAGCTCCCAATCTTGGTTCATGCCCCTGGGTGCCAATGTCCCAAGGGCATAAATCCAGAACATCTCCCTACGGTTTAGTGATGCTTCTCTATGTCCTCCTCTAGGGTGTATAGGGATGGTCTCAATGGCACTATACGTAAGTGTTTTAGTTGATCCTGAGGGACACGTGTTAAAATGACGTGCTACCGGAAAGCGTTCATCGCTGTTCTTTATACTCCGGATGTGTTCTGTGATCCTTACTTTCAAAGCCCTAATGGTCCTGCCTATATAGCCACTTCCACATGCACATTTTAGTAAATAAATTACAAAGTTGGTGTTGCATGTCATAAATGACTCCAACCGATAAATTTGCCCTGTATGGACATCTCTTACTGATTTTAATGGTTCAGCGTATCTGCAGAGATTACATAGGCCACATTTAAAGAATCCCTTAGGCAGAGGTTTTGTATTTTTAGCTTTTAACTCAAACAAACTAGGAGATACATAATTGCCGATGGTTTTGGCTTTCTTAAATACCATTCTAGGTTTTTGTGTGGTATAGGGATCCAAATCTGTATCTAATTTTAAGATTCCCCAATGTTTTTGGAGTATATGTCTAATCTGTTCTGCTTGTTTTGAGAACGTGGTTATGAACAGTGGACACTGATTGTTAATATTATTGGATAGTGTCTTTTTGGGGTTCCTCTTTTTCAAGAGGTACTCCCGATCGGTTTCTAGGGCATAATTAAATGCACTCTCCAGATCTCTCTCTACATAACCACGATCTCTGAATCTTCTCTTTAGATCCTCTGCCTGTGCCAAGAAGGATTCTCTTGTGGAACATAGGCGTCTTAACCTCAGAAATGGCCCTTTTGGTATTCCCTTTATAAGCGGTCTTGGGTGGGCACTGTTCGATCTGAGCAGGGAATTTTTAGAGTTTGTCTTCCTAAAGATATTAGTCTGTATTTTCTGACCCACGTCAATGTACAAATGTAGGTCTAAGAAGTCAATCTGTGAGTCACTATAACAATGTGTAAATCTTAAATTATACGTATTGGCCTCAAGATATTCAAAGAAAGCGTGCAAAGTGTCATCATCCCCATTCCAGATAAATAATAAGTCGTCAATGAAGCGACGGTAGAAAATAATATTATCTCTAAAAGGGTTAGTGTCACCAAATATGTAGATAGATTCCCAAAATCCCATATATAGATTTGCATATGATGGTGCAAATGACGTGCCCATTGCTGTGCCTTGTGACTGTAAATAAAATTGTGAATCAAACATAAAATAATTGTGTTGTAACAAAAACATCACCGAATCTAACAAAAAAGTGTTTTGTGCCAAATTTAAATTAGAATGATTAAGAAAGTGACTGATTGCTCTCGTGCCCAAAGTGTGATCAATAATCGTGTATAAAGAGGTTACATCGAGTGTAACCCAAGTGTAACCATTGAGCCATTGAATTCTTTGAATATCTTGAAGCAAATCCGCAGAGTCCCTTAAATGTGGTTATTATGCACACGGAAGCATACCATACAGAGGCCATGAGACAGCTGTCTAATACACAGGCATATTGTAAGTTGGATAAAGATCCTACACGATCATATCTAGCAGAGATTCGTGAATTGTTTGATCTGGGCAGGGAATTGGGAGTACTCAATAGTCGTGAGTCAACATACTTATACAACCCATTCCCAACTGTGCCTATTTTTCACCATCTCCCAAAGATCCACAAAACCTTGGTTTGTCCTCCTGGCAGACCAATTATATCTAGCATTGGATCTTTGGGAGATGGTCTATCTAGGTACGTTGATTATATCTTACAAACTCTGGTAAAAACATTACCCGCCTATTTAAGGGACTCTGCGGATTTGCTTCAAGATATTCAAAGAATTCAATGGCTCAATGGTTACACTTGGGTTACACTCGATGTAACCTCTTTATACACGATTATTGATCACACTTTGGGCACGAGAGCAATCAGTCACTTTCTTAATCATTCTAATTTAAATTTGGCACAAAACACTTTTTTGTTAGATTCGGTGATGTTTTTGTTACAACACAATTATTTTATGTTTGATTCACAATTTTATTTACAGTCACAAGGCACAGCAATGGGCACGTCATTTGCACCATCATATGCAAATCTATATATGGGATTTTGGGAATCTATCTACATATTTGGTGACACTAACCCTTTTAGAGATAATATTATTTTCTACCGTCGCTTCATTGACGACTTATTATTTATCTGGAATGGGGATGATGACACTTTGCACGCTTTCTTTGAATATCTTGAGGCCAATACGTATAATTTAAGATTTACACATTGTTATAGTGACTCACAGATTGACTTCTTAGACCTACATTTGTACATTGACGTGGGTCAGAAAATACAGACTAATATCTTTAGGAAGACAAACTCTAAAAATTCCCTGCTCAGATCGAACAGTGCCCACCCAAGACCGCTTATAAAGGGAATACCAAAAGGGCAATTTCTGAGGTTAAGACGCCTATGTTCCACAAGAGAATCCTTCTTGGCACAGGCAGAGGATCTAAAGAGAAGATTCAGAGATCGTGGTTATGTAGAGAGAGATCTGGAGAGTGCATTTAATTATGCCCTAGAAACCGATCGGGAGTACCTCTTGAAAAAGAGGAACCCCAAAAAGACACTATCCAATAATATTAACAATCAGTGTCCACTGTTCATAACCACGTTCTCAAAACAAGCAGAACAGATTAGACATATACTCCAAAAACATTGGGGAATCTTAAAATTAGATACAGATTTGGATCCCTATACCACACAAAAACCTAGAATGGTATTTAAGAAAGCCAAAACCATCGGCAATTATGTATCTCCTAGTTTGTTTGAGTTAAAAGCTAAAAATACAAAACCTCTGCCTAAGGGATTCTTTAAATGTGGCCTATGTAATCTCTGCAGATACGCTGAACCATTAAAATCAGTAAGAGATGTCCATACAGGGCAAATTTATCGGTTGGAGTCATTTATGACATGCAACACCAACTTTGTAATTTATTTACTAAAATGTGCATGTGGAAGTGGCTATATAGGCAGGACCATAAGGGCTTTGAAAGTAAGGATCACAGAACACATCCGGAGTATAAAGAACAGCGATGAACGCTTTCCGGTAGCACGTCATTTTAACACGTGTCCCTCAGGATCAACTAAAACACTTACGTACAGTATAGTGCCATTGAGACCATCCCTATACACCCTAGAGGAGGACATAGAGAAGCATCACTAAACCGTAGGGAGATGTTCTGGATTTATGCCCTTGGGACATTGGCACCCAGGGGCATGAACCAAGATTGGGAGCTCAAACATTTTTTAACTTGATCTAAAAGGATTAATGAGCCCAATCTATCAACTGACTTACCCTAGATTTTGGTCCAAAAACCTAGAGTAGCTTTCGTTTATTCAAATGTACTAGATAATATGCAATATGAATATACAATGTCCAGTGCATTCTCATATAATAACATTGCTTGCCTTACGTTAAAAACCAGGGTTATTGTTCACACAGCTAGAAATTAATTGTCCCAAATGGATACTTTATTACATTATACATGTTTTTATGACATATGTTTAATCATAGATCAAAACTTATGTATCACCAAAAATTAATTATCAATATTGAACATTAGTTGAATATGCTAACATGATAAATATTGGTGAACAATTTTTCTCCCCCAATCCACACATGTAACCTCCATTTCAGATTTTAGATTCGCCACATTATGCATTTGTATGTTATTCATGTTTTGTTGTACTTGATTTAATGTGTGTTTTTATCATGTTAGTTTTATTTGTTTAGTTCATCCCCACATGCTTTTCTTGCAAGTCAAAACCCCTCCCCCCTCCCCACCCCCCCTCTCCCCTCCCCCCCCCCCTCCCCACTTCCCCCTTCCCTCCCCTTCCTCTCATTCCTTTTCCCTTCTCCCCCCCCCCCCTTCCCCCCCGCCCCTTTTTCCTTCTCCCATCCCTCCTTGCCTCCCTGGGCACCCTTTTTGCATTACATAGCCATGTATCGCTATGTGTTGAGGACTCTCTGTTGTTGTTTATAGTCGTTGCCTAGCAACGACGTGCTACGTATCGGCAAAGGGGTCTGGGCGCTGAAGTCAGATGCGCGTCATTCCCCCTGTCCTCAGATATACCCAGGGCAGCTGGCATTACTATTGGCTGGGAGCCTCAGCCAATGAGGCTATAGCTTGGCGATTTTCTAGCCAAAAGGAGTAGCGCGATGACGCAGGGGGAGGTACTTCACCCCCCTTCAAAGTTATACACGGCAATTAGTCATTCTGTGCGCAGGGAGTCCCAGCCAATTAGATTATACATTAGCGATTTTCGCGCCAAAAGCAGGGAGCGCGATGACGTAGGGGGGCGGGCTTAGCCCTTTAAATCAGTGGGGATGAATGGTGCGGATCAGCTCTATGACTAAGGACTATACCAGTCCGAAACGCGTCAGAGTGTGTGTCCCCTGTACCATGCTGTTTCAATAAAGGATTTTTAACAACACCTTGCTGGTCCTCTACCCTATTTTACTGTGCACCGCAGGAATCTTTGGATTTCAACCTCTACTTTTCGACTGTTACTCTGGGCCCCCAGCAGCTTCAGAGGCACAATCGAATGCTCAAAGGGGTACATTAGGGGCCGGCAGGCGAGTAAGTAGATAATCTACTAACATGTTTTCTGTCTTCACAGCGGGGGCCCCTCGATATTTTATTAATAACATGCGCAGCCCTTTGCAAGCGAGCAGCAGTCAGGGTTTAGGGTCACAGCTTAGGGTGTGGGGTGAGTACCCAGTAAGTGGCCTTAATGGGTCCTCCGGGTGGCGGAACTGTCAGGCCAGTCATCGTTGGGACACCGTGAATACCCGAAATGGGGCTCCATCCGATGCGGATGGGCCGCCAGGTAACGGTCCCCCTGAAAAGATTGTGCGGGCTGGAGGCGCCGACGCAGGCGGTCGGTCGCTGTACCCCTGGCACCAATCTTAGGCAGCTGGGCTCTATCCTATGCGGGTAGGCCCAGGCGGCTCTGAAAAGGGGGACCTAGGGGCCGTGGAGAGTGTCTCTCGCGGTGGAGAGTGTCTCTCCCAGTAACGGTAGACGGGGGCCGTGGAGAGTGTCTCTCGCGGCGGAGAGTGTCTCTCCTGGTGGACGGTAGATTAGGGCGGGTGGAGGAGGGCTCCCCCCGCCGGAAGATACCAAGAATAGGGATTACAAAGGACTAAGATTATGGCTGACAGTTATTTGCAGGTATTGTTAAAACAATAAAGCTGTGACCATTTTTACTTCCACAAATCTGTGTCGTCTCAGTTTGTTAGGGGGGTGTAAGTAAACCACGCAGTAGGCACACTAGGCCGTTAATTCATTTTTATTTTCAACTGGCCCCAGTTGTTTGGAGGTTAGAGACCCCTCCTCCCAGGGTTTAAGATCACCCACCCCACTTTTTAAATAGATGTTTTTTTTCATGTTCCTGTGTGGACAGACCCGCTGAGGTCAGTCTCCCTCCAGCGGGGGTAAATGAGAATTTGCATAGGTAGTGCTTACTGGTCATGCCTTGGCATGGCTTGCAGGCTTATGACGCTTTAACCAAAAGGTTTAACTCAATGACCCTTACTCATGAGAATACTGACATTGAGCTATTTAACTATATATTTTTTCACACTGGATGTAGCATTAGGTATTTTTGTATTTTGCTGTATACATTTGGCCACGGTCAGTAGCACTCCTTTTGATATATATATATATATATATCTATATAGATATATAGATATATATATATATAGATATATCTATATATCTATATATTTATATCACTTGTGAGCACATTCACATGTCTTAGACAGCTCTGCACCCCTGCCTTTCAACCATTATCACCTCGCATACAGTCTCCCACTGCAGCAAGGGATTCTGGAAGATGACATGCAAATGAGCACACAATGTGTCACATTTTGCCTGGAATATCCATTTACATGGGCTCCAATATATATATATATATATATATATATATATATATATATATATATATATAATGCCTCTACACAGCGGACACAATACAAATACCACACAAGAATCGGGAATACAAAATCAGAGGAGGGTTCACCTGTTCCTCCAGCAATGTCGTGTACCTCATCATGTGCATGAAATGCCCAGGGGGCTGCTACTACATAGGTGAGACAGGACAGGGGCTAAACATGAGAATGAACCTGCATCGCCACAGCATCACACGCGGAACAAGAGACAGTCCTGTTGGCGAACATTTCTCTGACTCTGGCCATAAGATGAATGATCTGAAGGTTGCCATACTCAAAGGTAATCTTAAAACCCCGAAAGAGAGACGGTTGCATGAATACAAATTTATGCAACTGTTCGGGACACTTAGCAGTGGCCTAAACAGAGATCGAAATTTTATGAGTCATTACTGACACTAGCGAACTCTCTTCCCATGAGCGCTAAAGGCCATGCCTGTACATACTGTGCTATATGTATGCACACACAACTGTCTCTCACACATACTAATACTCCTTATTTTTCCATCCATATACACCAATAGGGACCACATAGTATCCACACACACTTTTAGTTGTGCTACAAACTCTCACAATGCCACACCCACCCACACCATTTATATCCCTCTCACTCCACACACACCTTGTGTAGAGCACTGTTTATACTGTGGGCTCTCCATTCATTTTTATTCACACTGATACACATACACACTCTTTCTTCACTTGCTTTCAGTTACCCTTTGACACCTCTAGCCATAAAACACATCCACACCGGGGGAAGGACAAGCACAGATAACATTCCAAGAGACACTGTTTTTAAGTTATCCTTGCTTCATTCATTGTAACATCGAGATCAGTGTATCTCGAAAGCTCGCACAAATAAAAGCATTTCGTTAGACACAGAACGTATCATCTATTTATTTTTTGATTATATTATATATACACTGGCGACACACTTTATTCGAGCTCGGCTAGTCCCACGAATTCGGGTATACCCGGGTGTATTGAGGTTTGTGACTGTTTTCTGCCCGAGTGCATTGAGTTATTTTCCAGGCAGGGATTTAAGCATTTTATTCCCGCTGGCTGCAATACTGCACAGTATATATATATATACTGCATTACAATTCATGAATTTATGCTATCTGGTAGACACGCGAAGCATTGCAGCCTATTAAATCCTAATCATTATCATTTAACAGATCAGCCGCCCATCAGCCAGGCATGAACCCAGGCTGGGAAGGCAAATGCAACGGGGCTTGTCAGAGGTGAGGAGTGGCGCATTCCAGGTATCTGCCAGGTACATACCGGGTATTTGCTCGAATAAAGTGTGTCGGTGCAGTATATAAATAAAAAAATGTGGTGATAAAGATCTCTCTCCGGGATCGAAACGTTGGACTTTTTGTGCAAGTATTTGTGTACTTTAATACATTTTTTCATTACTGAACTGGTGAGTGCTTTTGTCTCTTTACCTTTCAGGTATTGTACTGTATGTTGTGTATTTTTATGACCTTAGCACCAGCTATTACTACTCCACCACTGGAGTGCAGGATATCTATCTATCTATCTATCTATCTATCTATATTTGTGGTGGGATCTGGGGTTAGAGCTTACCGGAATTGTGTGTTTATTGTCCTTCAGTACTAGTTGTAGCTGGGTCACACCATTACCAACAGCACCACTTTTAACTGATTTAATCACCCCCAAAGTCACCAGCAGCACCATAAATGACCTCCACCTCTTCTTCTGTCACCTATCTTTCTACTTTCCAAAATTGTATTCAAAAGATAACTCATATTTCTACTCAGTAGCAGATTTACAATTTTGCCACCCTTAGGTCCAATGAAATAAACCAGGCACAAAGCCCAGAAAAAACGCTGCACCACAAAAAGCAAAAAGCAAAAGGGAGATAATAAAAACCAATTTAATGTGCCAAAAAAGAGAGAGGGTTACACTATTCATTAGTTATCCACTCTCAACGTTTTTTGCACACAGAAGATTTAGCTTCAAGGACCCTTTACTCTGCAAGTGAAGAAACTCCTGTGGTTGTGGTTCTGACAAGGGAGTGACTATTATTGTTCATTCAACTGTGAGTATTATTCCAATTGTTGCTGAATTTATATGCTGTACTGGAGGGGTGATCTCTATGCGTTTGAATATATATATGGTCAGACAACCGCAATTCAATGCTAAATCCTCTACAAGTACATTATAAACTCACATGGTCAAGGTTTGCATAAGGGTTCCTTTCTGCTTCTTGTCTACCATATCACCTTATTGGATTATAGAAAGTATTCCGGATTTGTATCAGGGGAATTCTTTCTCTATAGTTAATCCCATATATTTGACCCTCAGTTTCTTCTCCTATCCAGGGTAATCTATCACCTTTAGGCCCATATATTTTCGCCGCCCCTAAATCTTTCGTCTCACTTACACACACACGCACACACATGCACTTACTCTGACACACACACTTACTCTGACACACACACACAGGCTCACACACAAGCTCACAGACACTTAAAAAAAATCTTTTTATTAGGGCACTAAGGCCTCGTCCAGGGTGGGTAGAGCTGCGCTGGCGCTCCAGCGCTGCGCCCTGCTCGGCCTTGATTTTCCTGGTCGGCTAGGTGCGCCCGCGTCTGGGGGCGCGGCCTCTACGTCACAGAGCTGGTTCGCCCTCATTGGGCGAACTGCTCACGTGACGTGCTTGCGACCGGCCAATTCAAATTAGCTCGCTCGGCAAGCGGCTGAGCAACGAGCAGGCGCGCCCGAGCGCTCACACAGGCCACGTGCATTGTCGCAAAGTGTCTAGCGTTAGCGTGCGCGCCTGCTCAGCGCCACGCTGTACGAGCCCTTACAGTACACTCTTGTACATATTATACATTTCCATTTTTACATGGTGAAGCATGCTTATTGACAATGCATTTTTTTTGTTACAATAGTTTCACATTTTGTAAGTTCCCCTTTTTGCTTATTTTTTATTAACATAACAACAATTTAATTGGAAAAGAAAAAAAAGAACAACTTTATTGTATATTGTCAACCAATATGTAACTCAAACTTAAATATTCAGTTTCTGGTAAATCAGACACAGACACTCACACTGACACTGACACAGACACTCTCACTGACACTAACACTCTCATAGACACTCTTACTGACACTCTCACAGACACTGTCACAGACCACTGACTGCGCTCTTGCCTGACCCTTTCTCTACCCAATGTAAGCCGGAAGTTGACACGACTTCCAGCACCTGCAGGGAGAGTAAGGACAGCAGATAGCTACGTGGTGTGCCGACGCGCCATCGGTCCTGGGACAGCACGGGAGTTGTGCCAGTTCCCCCCTTCCTGATGGCTCTCACCACCTGGTGGTCGCAGAACCCAGGTTTAAAATCACTGCAGTATCGTTTACACTTTGTAGTACTGCACATTAGCGCCCCATTTTTCTTCTTTTTTTCAATACACATATTGTAATACCGCCCTCCCACCAATACACAACCCCCCTCTATTAATGACGAGGCCAGTTGAGAAACCTGGGTAAGCACACACACATCTCTCACCTCAGGGCGGCCCCTGCCGTCCTCTGCCACCCTTCCTCTGCAGTGCACTGCGCGCTTCCTCCTCCGCTGACTTGAGGAAGCTGGGTAAGTAAAGAGTACTTTTTTGGTTCTGCAGCACACACACAACCTCCCTTCCCCAGTACACATACCCCCCTTTCCTCAACCCACAAAATACCCCTCCAACACAACCTTCCCCACCTCCAGCACACACAAAATGGCACCCCTAGCACACACAAAATGGCACCCTCCTCTCCCCCCCACACACACACCAAACGAAGCCCCCCTCACAAAACGTAATTCGCCCCTCCAAATGGGACCTGCCCCCCACAAAACAGAATCCCCTCACCGACAGAAAAGAATCTGTCCCACCCCCCAAAACAGAAGCCCACCCCACAAAAAAGAATCCCCTCATAAAACAGAATCTGTCCCCCCCATAAAGCAGAATCTGTTCCCCCCAAAACAGAATCGCCACCCCCGAAACAGACCTTCCCCTGCAAAAAAACAGAATCCCCCCCAACAGAATACCCCCCCAACAGAATACCCCACAACAGAATACCCCCCCCCCAAAACAGAATCTCCCCTCCCCTCACTCACTTTAGTGGATGCTCTGTTGCCTTCTGCTCTTAATGGATGCCTGGCTGCTCTTAATGGTTGCCTGGCTGCTCTTAATGGTTGCCTGGCTGCTCTTAATGGTTGCCTGGCTGCTGCTCTCTGACCTTTCCTTCCACAAGCAGCTGTATAGTGTGGCTCAGACAGACTTGAAACATTGTTCCCACACTATACAGTTGCTTGTAGCCCCGCCCATTCAGCTGTCTCCTCCAATCCAGGCTCAGGGGAGGCGACGAGCTGAGGACTGTCTGTGACTCATGATGCAGGGAAAATCTGCTGCCCCCAAAATCTGCCGCTTTCGGCCCGGGCCTAGCGGGCCTTAGTGGCAAATCTAAGGCTGCGGCCAGGCTGGGAGGGGGCGAACTGGCGCTCGTGCGCGGTGACGTCGCGCTCCCTGCTCGGCCGGGAGATTTGTGGCCGGCTAGGTACGCATGCGTGGGGCGCGGCCATGATGTCACAAAGCTGTTTCGCCCTCATTGGGTGAACTGCTCACCTGACGCGCCAGCGAAACGCAAATTCAATTTTGCTCGCTTCGGCAAGCAGCTAAGCTCAGAGAATGCACAAGCGCTCACTCACGCTGGCCACACACATTGCTGCACTGTGTTTCATCACGGCCAGCATGAGCGTGAGTGCCCACTCAGCGTCACCCTGGCCACAGCCTAAGGCTGCGGTTCCAGTCACTGCCACAGCGCACGGCTCAGCGTGCGCTGTGCGTGTAAGCACCGCCCCTCAATGGGGCTGGGCCCAGTACGCACCTTCCCGCTGAAGGTGCAGCCGCGCCGTACTGCAAGATTTTTTAAACTCAATAAAACTTGCGACGGAGGCGTGGCCACGCCCCCACCGGCGGATTACCTAATGAGGACGCACCTGACGCGTGACGTGATGGCCACGCCCCGCAAATCCCCAACCACGCCCCCTCCCGTCGCAAACTCCCTCTCTCCCCTCAGACCGCAGATCGCGGTTAGCGCTGTGCACGCGCCCCACCCCCCCCCCCCCGCCGGGCACGCGTGTCACAGACATGACTGGGACTGCAGCCTAACACTGTTTCTACTACAGTATTAGACATGGGGAATATTCCACATAGTAATTAGGTTTGTTTCAGCTTTACTTATTTTGCGGTTTGTTGGAATATTCCATGCACGATGTGGAAAACAATTATTGTTATATTCCCTCTTGATGGGGATGTATATATGTATAATTTTCCCATACAACCCTATATGATTTCTATGAGTCGTTTTGGTCTTTTTAATTATGGAACATTACATGTCTAAACTATCTATTGTTTATGGGACATTTTCCTGTTCTATTTCAACCATTATGATTTCATCATTATTTTGTATTTACTTAAACAATATATATTGATTATATTTAGTTTCCATATATGGTTGAGCATTGTTTGCTATTCCTTCCTTGAATTCCTGCCTCTCCAGAGGTATCTGGTATGGAAAGTTAGATTACCTTTTGTGATGTGGACCCACACATGACCCTGTTGATTACCTTTTTGCAATTATGGTTATGAATTACATGACATCATACTTTATTAATAATATATATTTTTTCTTGTCCATATCCACCTTTTCCATTTCCTCTCCTTCTATCTTCCCCTCCCCATTTCCTTCACCCCCCCTTTTCCTTTTCTCCCCCTCCCTCCCCCTTCCCCCTCCCCTTTTCTCCTTCCCTCTTCTCCCTCCATTTCCCTTTCCCACCCCCCCTTCCCCCTTTCCTTACAGACTGCAGACAGAAAACACAGGCAGAACTTTGAAAAAAAAGACAGAGCTAAAAACACTGCTAAGTCGATCGGTTTGGCATTTTCCTACCGAACGGTATGTGAATTGCGATAACTCTTTCTGAATACCGTGATAACACAAACGTCAGACCATGAGGTAGGTCATGCCAAACCGTTTGAGTTTGATTTTATCGAAGCTACCTGAATAGGCTCCAATCTCTCTCCAACAATTCAGGCCTGTTTCAGCCTTTTTGGCCATGCAAAAAAGTCTTACCAAATTCCAAAACCTACAAATCTCAGCGGAACGGGTGCTTTCCACTTGGGAATGCACAAATCACAGCTAATAGAATATGCCCCAATGAGGCATTGATCATTTCTTCTTATTGTACTTCACTTAGGGCCTTAGTCTAAGTCTTGGGCCAACCAAATCCTATTTAATCTTCCCATGCTCATCTTCCAGTTCTTGTAGTACTGCTTCACTTCACTTCACTGCTTCACTTCAGAGTCCGGCAATATTTGGATCAAATTGGCTACAAAACAGCATTATTGCATATTTAAGAAAGGCTATACTTTGTTTAATTTTTCATCAAGTTTAACTCTAATACTTTATGTTGGTATTCTGTTGTTACAAAGAGGAAGCAGTTGTTTTAAACAGATTTTATCAGGTAAAGCCCACTTTTACATAAGCAATATTTGAATGCCCTGAAACACCATTAGACAGAGTACTTATTACAAAAAATATTAAGATTTAAAATAATTTTCTAGAAAACTACACATATTACGCTATTTCATTTTACAATGAATCACAAAATAAACGTTATTAAAAAATAATTGATATTAACCATTTATACTCAACGAAAAAATGTCTCTGCAATGCCCTATGATAAAACATAATTAGATTAAAAAAGGAATAATTTAGACTTTTGATGAATGGTTTACTTTATTTATGCCATTTCATTAAATTATTATTTCCTGAGACGTAAAAGTTCTCAATATACCATATCTCAAATATTCTCAATATACCATATCTCAAATATTCATTGAAAAATGATATTACAAACTTGAAAGAAGTGAAGATGCTGCCATCTTGGATTTTAAATGTCAGCATAGAAGTACAAGAGTGACAGACGTGCATTGTGATTCATTTATAAACCTTCATGCTTTTGCTTCGGCAGGGACAGCACCAACCTTCTTTATTCCACTTTTTCTAGACTAGTAATTTCTTTTATTGTAATTCAGCCTACGATAATTTGCAGTTGGCTAAATGACAAATTCAAGATTGTTGTCAAATCCAAACTAGCCTCCTCCTTATTCCTGTCAAGCAATACTATATTATCTTAGCCATTATCTTTTACATGTTTTTTCTAAAGTCCCTTCAAAGTACATTCTGTATATTATTTTATATTTACTTTGTAAGGCTATATTTTAAGATATCTATAAACTTGCCTTTATATGAATCCTAACTTTTATTGTTGATCTGCGCAGTTACTATACATAATTAAAGACTACACATCTTGTTTATTGTGTACAATAGAACAAGGGATATTGAGCGATTTTTCCCAATTTAAACAGTATACAATGTTAAAAAAACACGAGGAATATATATGATGTGCCTCAGATCTCAGTACTTCCTATTTAGGGCACAGTATACCAACAGAAAATAAATTGTGGCATCCCGAACCCACAGAAATAAAACTAACTTATGTTGAATCAGCAAGTTATCTTCACCAATTAATGGATAGTTGGAATGTGCACAGTAACTGTAGAGACCAGAGAGACAAGAAGTAGGTAAAATAATGTGTATTTAGAGTTACCGTCCTTGACTTGGATGGCAATTAATGTGCAATTTTACGCATTTCCTGCATAGTTTCTAAGCAAATATTAGGGGTTGCTGCTTACTTTTACTTTCAGTATCTGACACACGACCCGTCAACTTTTACTGATTTTTCTGTGTGTCACTGAGTGGAAGTCGGCCTCACTGATTATCATTAGCGATATGTAGATACCATAGATTTCAATGTAGTCTCACTGCCAAAAACTTTTCTCTTAAAATTACATTTTACAGGGTGAAGAACCTGAAAATCTCACTGATTCCAGTCCTTGGAGGTTTGCATCTCCGTGACCCCCTAATCTTATGTTCAACCACAGAAACATGATGGAAACGGCATTCGTTTTAAAAACTAAAAACACGCCATTACCAACACACAGGCTTCTTGTATTAAATGCAAATAAAGTGCCTGGAACAAGGAAATGTAAGAAGTTATTTGTCAGTGTAAATATTAACAATGGATATTGTACTACATTGTATTGACATACTTGAAAACGAGGTAACGCTCAATGTTTTACTTCCTGGTAAAACATTTTTTATAAATAAATGAAATCATCAGTATTAAAATGCGTGTAACTTGTATGTGTTAAATTAGATAGCATGTTGCTTACAATGTTACTAAAATATGCGTACAGGGAAATACTAAAGTTGATATGCAAAATAAAATGTAAAATTAAATAGTCGAGATTTTTATTGAAGTGAAACTTCCTTAGTGGCGCCTCATTCCAACTGGGGCAAAAATGGATGGTGGAGACAGAAATGAAACGGATGTGACGTCAGTGCTGGCAGTTGAGGCCGGGCTGTGTTCTGGCTCAGCCCGACCCCAACACTGACATCACACCCGCTCCACAAATCAGATGCGGCGGCGGCGATAGCCGCCGGCGCCGCTCCTAATGGCCCCCGCTCCCCCCACATGGCTGATGACATATGCGGCGGCGGCGGCGATAGCCGCCGGCGCCGCTCCTAACGGCCGCCATTCCCCCCGCACATCCGCTGCCAAGCCGCGCATGCTCAGTAATCATGGGGACTGGAGGAAAGCCACGCATGCGCAGAAGCGGTTGGCAGTGGCGCCGTTCCCCGCCCGCTGCCACGGCTGTTGACATGTGTCCCCGTCTGCTGCCCAGGACAGCAGAGACCGCCCGACCGGGACAGCCCCCCACCCACCCTTTCCTTACCCGAATGGGACCTCCCTCCCAGCCCACACATGGGCCCGCCTAACTTCCACTACCGCTGCCATGCCGCGCATGCGCAGAAGCGGCTGGCAGCGGCGCCATTCAGCCCTCCAGTGACGCGGACGTTTGCGGGCCCCCCAGGAAGCGGTGGTACAAAAACCCGGGCGCAACCCGCGCGGACCCCCACCCCGGACCCCCCACACACTGATGGACCCCCACACACACTGACTGACCCCCCCACACACTGACGGACCCCCCCCCGGACCCCCCCACACACTGACAGACCCCCCCAGACCCCCACACACACTGACTGACCCCCCCAGACCCCCACACACACTGACTGACCCCCCAGACCCCCACACACACTGACTGACCCCCCCAGACCCCCACACACACTGACTGAACCCCCAGACCCCCACACACACTGACTGACCCCCCCAGACCCCCACACACACTGACTGACCCCCCAGACCCCCACACATACTGACTGACCCCCCCAGACCCCCACACACACTGACTGACCCCCCAGAGACCCACACACACTGACTGACCCCCCCAGACCCCCACAGACACTGACTGACCCCCCCAGAACCCCACACACACTGACTTACCCCCCCAGACCCACAAACACACTGACTGACCACCCCAGACCCCCACACACACTGACTGACCCCCCAGAGCCCCACACACACTGACTGACCCCCCCAGACCCTCACACACTGAACCCCCCAGACCCCCACACACACTCACAGTCACACGCACACTCAGTCACACACACTCAGTCACACTCACACGCACAGTCACACGTACACTCAGTCACACTCAGTCACACGCACACTCAGTCACACTCAGTCACACGCACACTCAGTCACACTCACAGTCAGATGCACACTCAGTCACACTCACAGTCAGATGCACACGCAGTCACACGCACATGCATAGTCACACGCACAGTCAAACGCACACGCTCAGTCACACACAAACGCTCAGTCACACGCACACTCAGTCACACGCACACTCAGTCACACGCACACTCAGTCACATGCACACTCTCAGTCACACGCGCACTCTCAGTCACACGCGCACTCTCAGTCACACGCGCACTCTCAGTCACACGCGCACACTCAGTCACACGCACACTCTCAGTCACACGCACACTCTCAGTCACACGCACACTCTCAGTCACAAGCACACTATCAGTCACACGCACACTCTCAGTCACACGCACACTCTCAGTCACACGCACACGCACAGTCACACGCACACTCTCAGTCACACACACTCTCAGTCACACACTCTCAGTCACACGCACACTGTCACACGCGGAATTCACACTGCCTGACCCCCCCAGACTCCCACACACACTGACCCCCCAGAGCCCCACACACACTGACTGACCCCCCCAGACCCCCACACACTGACCCCCCCAGACCCCCACACACAGTCACATGCACATTCAGTCACACACACTCAGTCACAGTCACACGCACACTCACAGTCAGACGCACACTCAGTCACACTCACAGTCAGACGCACACTCAGTCACACTCACAGTCAGACGCACACTCAGTCACACTCACAGTCAGACGCACACGCAGTCACACGCAGTCACACGCAGTCACACGCAGTCACACGCATAGTCACACGCACAGTCAAACGCACACGCTCAGTCACACGCACACGCTCAGTCACACGCACACGCTCAGTCAAATGCACACTCTCAGTCACACGCATACTCTCAGTCACACGCACACTCTCAGTCACACGCACACTCTCAGTCACACGCACACTCTCAGTCACACGCACACTCAGTCACACGCACACTCTCAGTCACACGCACACTCTCAGTCACACGCACACTCTCAGTCACACGCACACTCTCAGTCACACGCACACTCTCAGTCACACGCACACTCAGTCACACGCACACTCAGTCACACGCACACTCTCAGTCACACGCACACTCTCAGTCACACGCACACTGTCACACGCGGAATTCACACTTAGTGCAACTAGCTAATACAGGGGATGTGTGCCGAGCACGCGCATTCTAAGTCAAATTTATTTGCGTTTTGTCATTGAGATTGTATTTTGATTTTTAATTAAAACATCACCAACACAAATACAATTTCTGTGACAAAAGTCAAAGAAGTTTCACTTACTATGCGCGTGCACAGCACACACAGCTTTTTTTCTTCTCTGGAGTCAGGAGGCAAATGCATTTGATTTCTGATGTTTTTGATGACAGCTGATTTGCTGGAGAAGCTGAAGTGCTTTAAAATTATTATTATTATTCTGGCTTCTATGTCTTCTGCAACACAATCCCATTCTTTAATCAGATTTATTTCGCTTGCACCAAACCAATACGAAGGATTTACAGTTGTTACTAACAGGATAATATCTGGTTATTTGTATAATCTGCTAATTTAAAAGGGATCGGAAAGAGCGGGCAATATTCATGTGTACCTAATACATGTACTATTTAACCCTCAATTTCAAATGAATAAAACTCATGCAGAAAATAATTTATCACATCTAGCATTTTTGTCATCTTAATGAAGATGTACAAACGGTCCAAAATGTACTTACAACCTTTTAAGGGCTTTTTTTTAATCCCAAATTTGAATGTCTGCAAAAGTCTTCGCAAAGCCTCACTGGCCTAATAATCAGGGCAGCCGACAGCCTTCCCAGGGCCCAGGACCAGTTTCCACTGTTGACTCACTTCTTCTCTCACTCCCCAACCTTCCCTCTCTCACACGCTTCCCCTCTCTTACTTACCCCTTCTTCTGTCCCCCCTTCCCCTCATCCCTCTCTTTTTCTCCCCATTTTTTTCCACCTCCTTCCCCCATCACTCACGCATTAGCCCTCTCCCTCACTCTGCCCACTTTTCTTCCTTATCCCCAATCACTCCCTACCTCTCTTGCACCTCTCTGTTACGGTCCTACCCTCCTCTCACCCAACCCCCTCCCCCTCCTCTCACTCAATACCCCCCACACACACACACACAGTTCTACTTGACAACAAAATCCACAAGCCCCCAACACTCTACAAAACACTATTCTCAACACACACACACACACACACACACACACACACACACACACACACACACACACACACACACACACTCACTCACTCACTCACTCACTCACACTCTCTCTCTCTCTCTCTCTCTCTCCAGTCAGAATAGGGCATTTGGTTGCGACTGTCTTGTAAACAAGTCTCTACCTGCGGTTGGCCACAGAGGGACCCTCCGCTGCGGAACACTCAGCCGCTTCACGAAGGTAAGTACATTTAACGGTTAATTAGCAATTAGCAACGGTGGTAGAGGGTAAGGTAAAGGGGAATCAGGGCAAAGGGGAATCAGGGCAAAGGGGAATCAGGGCAAAGGGGAATCAGATCAAAGGGGAATCAAGGCAAAGGGGAATCAGGGCAAAGGGGAATCAGGGCAAAGGGGAATCAGATCAAAGGGGAATCAGGGCAAAGGGGAATCAGGGCAAAGGGGAATCAGGGTAAAATCAGGGTAAAGGGGAATCAGGGTAAAGGGGAATCAGGGCAAAGGGGAATCAGGATAAGGGGTTAATGTTTTTAGGGTAGGGGTAGTAGGGTAAGCAGTTAGGGTACAGTGCTTTAAGGTAAGGGGCACGATAGTATTAGGGGTTACGATTAGGGGGGTTTTAGGGTGAGGTTAGGGTCTTACCTTGTCAGCAAAGCAGCCGGCGGCAAGAGGTCCCGGTGGCTAGGTGAGTAGCAACTAAACCCAAGCAGAGATTTGATCGCAGTTAAATGGCTGCAAACAATTGTCTTAGACCCAACACAATTCCCAACACACATCTTGGGAGGGGAGTGGAGTCAAGGGTTCGGTGCCGCGCGCAGATGCAGAAGTTGAACCGGACATCTGGGTGGGCTCAAGTTCTTGCACTGACAGGTGGGCAGAGAGACGATCTGCTTCAGCAGCTGGGCAGAACTGGGGACCGTCCGCTGGGCCCAGTCTCTAGCCAAGCCCAACTTCCAGTGCCACTCAGCCAGGACCAAATTCCAGAGCTAGTCATTTCCCCCCCCCCCCCCTCGACCCCCTGCAACTGTTGTCCTAGCTCTCTTTCCTCCTCCTCAGTGGCTTTGCTAATAATGTTGTCAAATTATGAATCTTTCAGCAAAATAACGCCGAACAGTTAACGAAACATGGTGTGTGCCCTATTTATAGTCTCGGCATTAAGCAAATCTAGCAATTTTAAAGCATTTGGCAAATAATAAAATTAAAATGCAATGCATATTGACTTAATGTCTGGTGAATTGTGTGCGAACGACAACGGCATCCACCGCTATTTTTATTACTTAAAGAAAAAAAAAAGCCTAATTCATGTTTGGTGGCCTCATTTGCACATCTCAAAACCTTAGCCAACGTTCCTACTTTTAAAATGAAAATGACTTACTTCTTAGCAACATTACACTATTTCTGAACCCATGTCACATCAAAGTTACTGTACATTCAGTGAACACAATGCATAGCAGAACAAATATTGAAATTACTGTATAATGAAACCACCATCTCTTTATTAAATATCTTATGCAGTTTTTGCCAAAAGAATAAAACATTATATAATGCCATTTATCAAACACCAATATTAGTTGAAGTTACAGTTTGTTACATATTGTAGACTTCACCCTTGTTTATCAATAGTGGGGAGACAGAGTAGGGAACTCCAGCAGACACAACATCTTTAGCTCAATCTTAAAGGTTGTTTGTTTCTTTATTTAGAATGGTATACAGTATGCTGGAAGTTCTTTCTTCTTGTATCCTATTTTAATTCAGTGGTGGAGTTACCTGCTCAAACTCTATATTATTTAATACAACTGGATGAGCGTTATTATACCGAGTCTCCCCTATAAGTACTTACTAATGGGATAGTAACACCTGGAAAACCTAGACATTTATTTTATCCCGAATTAATGTAAAATGTTTATACAATTATACCATATTGGAAACCCATTCAAGGTTTCCACCATACTGTGGATCTCATTGCCAGCCCACTTGAGTTGGATGCTTCAATCCTCATAAATATCTAAAGGTGCGTGCACTCTTTTCTCATAATAGCTCTGTAGGTGGAGGGGCAGTGCTGTTGATAGAGATGTTCCACCAATGTGTTACTCCCAGGAACCATAGTTTCTCGTGTACCTTTATTCCCGTAGTTCCAAAGATGAACAGCATAGGAGTCATTGAAAGTTGGCAACTTGTTCCAAACCTGGTAGAACGTCTTCCAGGATGGGCTTGGAATAGGGTAGAAACGTATGGGGTTCAGGTAGGAGATGTTTCCACATAAACCATCCTTTACATCCTTGAGTTCAGGCAGGACACAGATCTTTTTCAGAATGCGTGTGAAGAGCGCTGGTCCTTGGTATCCCCACACTGCTCCATTAAAGTCCCGGACAAAGCTTTCCATGCTGTTCCAGGCAAAACTGTGTCTGGGAGAAAGTCCAAAAATACTATTACCAGAAATCTGAGATAATTCACAAGCAACAAAGTCCTTTTCTTGGATGGTTCGAATTGAGATGATGTCAGTGTCCATATAAAAACCACCATGTTTCCAAATCAGGGCCAACCTGCAGCCATCTGAACTGACATGGATCCAATGAATTTCCGCATCTGGATTAACCTGCAGTATAAATATAATAGAAACACAATCAGTGGTGGAAGCTGCGGGAAGAAGAAGAAAAAAAACCACACTAATCCACTCTTCACAAACAAGCAATTTCATCAAAGGAGGAAATACCTAACTGATTAGACTCTCCAGTTCATTGGACATAGACATATGGATGCAATTGATCATAACTCGTGTAATTAAGATCACCAATTCATTATCGGTTCACACCGTACTGAAACCATGCAAATGTACCATTCCAACCATAAGATAAAGTAGGGGCTCATCCCATACTGTATGTGTTTCACTGTCTTCTTGACTACATCCTCAAGATAGGAGGTTAATAAATGATATTACTGTAGTTCATGCTGGTAAATAACAGTTCTCTCCTCCTCACTCCTCCAGTTGACAATCATGAAATTGCAAGTTTTGCACATGGGGAAAACAAAGCATAGACACTGAATTATTGACATTAAAAATACACTGGGAGAAGGTGATGCTATGTACATCAGTTTTGCTTCAAAACTTCAGTAATGCATACTTACAATTATATTATTGCAGCACTGAAGAATGACAGTCTTTACGCTTTAAACCTGAATGTTTCTGAATTGACTTATTGCATCACACTTTATAGTTTCCCCTATCCCTTGCTGTATATGGTCTACTGTTTGCAGAAGCACCCCCTGTTTGCCGTGCCTACACTCATCATATCCCCCTGTGTGCCCTGCCTACACTCATCATATTCTACCATGGGTAATTAGCCATTACTTCAGAACATAATGTACTCCTGGAATTTCAGTTGTCCTATTCCATAGTGCACTTGCAAAAATATTTTTTACCCCCCCCCCCGAGTTTAATACCACTTAGTCTTTTTCTTCCTCTATGATTATTTTAGACTTAGACCACATCCCACCAACACGACCCCTTAATTAGCATATGCTGCAATTGCATTATGATATCTATGGTACTCTAATGTTTCCTAATAGTGTTAAAACTTATGTTCCACAATGTCAAAGGGCTCAATAGCCCCCGTAAGTGTGTTTGGCCAGAAGCCAGAAATCACGAGAAAATGCCTTCCCAGCACAATTTGACAAACTCATCCAGGCTTTCTGAAAAGCTACCTAGCAAAATTTTGTAAGAGCAGCTCACAATCCTTGATGAGTTGGTTATGGAAGTTTATAGAATAGGCCCCCAGGTCTCTGGGCGTGCGACTTCTAGCTCTAGGTTGAGGGTGTGGAGCTCCATTTGAGAAACTTCAAGATCCGTACTAAAACAGAGGACACCTTTGAGGGACATCCAGCTCTGTATTGATAGTATGAACCTCTTCCCAGAAGAACCCAGCTTGGTACCCAAACTGTGAAATTCTCTTGGAGACCGCCAGCTCCACACGAAGACTGAATCTGCCTGAGTGTCTTTGAGCTCCGTGCTGAGGCTGCAAACCTCCTTTTTTAGAGCATCCCAGCTCTATACGAGATGGAGTGCCTCCTTTTGATATTCCTCCTGTTTCTTATCCATGGCGGTAAGTGAACCGTGGGGGGGGGGGGGGTGGTGGGATGTCCTGGGGGGAAGGAGGGGTGGCCGGCGGCTGCGGGGGTTAGCGGAACAGCCCTGTCCTGTGGGGACAAAACAAATAAATAAAGTGCGCAAATTATTATTTCTAATGTTTAACCCTTCACCACCGTTGTGTTAATTTAAAACTTAATACAACCTCTAAATCGATGGGTGATCTGCAGCTATGTGAACAGGGGTAAAACCCCTAGGCAACTGTAACACAAAAAAAGACAAAAGCGCAAACGCACATAGTGAAGTTTGTAAAAATATGGGTGTATATTATTTAGGGTATAATATCTGCGTACATCAGATTAGTTGGTATTAGACATTTCATGTACAATACATGAGTTTACCACACGCCGCACTGCCGCCTCCAGGTCTCAGATGTTCAATCTCACAGCATCCAGGACAGGTTATCACAGCTGTAGCATGGAACCTCCGCTGCGCTGCTGCCTTCCGATCGATATTCTTCCCCACTCGCTGCCGTCACCACCGCTCACTCCTGGGATCTGCCTCCGACCGCCACTGTACCTCGGAGCAGTGTGTTGGTGGATCACGTGTCCCGCGGGGTTTTGCGACTGACCGCAAAGGGAGGTTGGGGCGTAAAGCGTGATGGTAGCTTTGCTGCAGTTTGCCGAGTGCAGCTATTGGCATGAAATCAGTCCAGTGCAGATATACCACACAGAGTGTGGAGATACAGTTCTAGGGCTATTTAAAACCTTATCCAACGCGTTTCGAAGCTTACGCTTCTTCTTCAGGGATAAAATAAACTAGGATAAGAGCATATTTATACCCTTAGATCGCCACTGATTGGTCAACATCAAAGGTATCTAGACCAATCTGATCTTCACCAAGCATCATCCCACAGATGTGGGTGTTTGAAGTACTTACTTCTTAATATGCTCTGGTGGGTTGACCTTTTCAGTGCTGGTCCATGGGTATAGTTAAAACACATACATTTTATTATTATTTATTCAACTTATAAAATACATTAAAAAACACATTAATAAAATTGCCAATGATTGTGAATATTTCAAAGGCTCTGAAATAAAACAAACAAGTGTTAATAACACGTACAGACATTATTTGCTTTATGTTTAATATGAATGGGTATCACAGATGTTTATAGATTTTTTACATAAAGCCAAGCACTAAGCTGATAGGAGACACATACCTATATGGGGCCTATTTATACATATTTTTTAGTACAGACACCAGAGGTCTATGTTTTCATTTAGACCTTTAGGACCTAAAGACTTCAATTGGTGGATCCAATAAGTTTCTTGGACAGATATCTTTTATTCTGTCTCCTCCACGTCTATTTTGAGGAATGGTTTTAATCCCTTTAAACTTCAGGGATGAGGGGTCTTTGTTGTGGTGGGTTGAGAAATGACGACTTACACTATGGGTCTGTAGTGCGTGTTTGATATTTCTCACGTGCTCTTGAATACGTGTTTTCAGACAACGTTTTGTGCGGCCTACATATTGTAGGCCGCAGGGGCATTCTAATAGGTACACTAGGAATCTTGTATTACAATTGATAAATTCAGTAATATTATACACTTTATGATCTATATTTGATTTAAATGTTTTACGTTCACCATGTAGGAGTTTGCATATACAGCATCTCCCACATGGGAAGTTCCCTACTACATTATTACTCATCCAGGATTGTGCACCTTTATTTTTTGTAGTTTTCCCAATGTCGCTCGGGACTAATGTATCTTTTAAACTGCGTGCCTTCCTGTAGATAAACTTGGGGGATGTATTAATGTGTCCACTAAGAATGGGGTCAGTAGATATAATGCCCCAATGTTTTTTTATGACTCCTTCTATTTGTCTGCATGGAATTGTAATTTGTGATGAACGGAACTTCTATCCGGTCCTCATCTGCATTTACAGGACTTTTCTTTTTTTGTACCAACAGTTTATTCCTATCTATTTTTCTAACCTTTTCTAGTTCCAGCATAAGTTGTTTATAGTTATATCCTCTTTCTAGGAATCTTAAAAACAGGAATTGGGCTTGTAATTCAAAGTCTTCCTCCTTGCTGCAGTTTCTCTTAATTCTCATGAACTGACCTCCAGGTATATTACTAATCCAAGTTCTTTTATGATTACTGGAGGCCAGTAAGAGATTGTTCGTATCTACCTTTTTAAAGAAGGTTTTAGTTGTTACCCTTTCTGCCTCTGAGGCCTTTAGATCCAGATCTAGATAGCTGACATTCTCTGCGTGTGTTACATGGGTGAATACCAAGTTGTGATCATTATGATTGATGTATTCCATGAATTTGTCTATTGATTCTTCATCCCCCTCCCACACACAGAGAATGTCATCTATATAGCGACGCCATATCACTATGTGTTTCAGGAATGGATTCTCCTGCCAGATGAAAGTTTCTTCCCAGTTTCCTATATACAGGTTTGCGAAGCTGGGGGCAAAGCGTGTGCCCATTGCAGTTCCGCAAACCTGCAGGAAAAACTGGGACAGAAAAAGAAAATAATTATGGCTAAGTACATATTCTATGGCTTGTATGATAAACCATCTATTTAGATCTGTGATTTTAGATTCTCGTCTCAGTTAATCCTCAACTGCTGCAATACCCTTTATATGTGGAATGCTGGTGTACAGGGCTTGTACGTCACACGTCAGCCACCTGTACGAGCTTTTCCATTTGAATTTTGCAAAAAGGTTTAGTACCGCAGAGGAATCCTTTAGATATGAAGGTAACTCCCCTACGATACTTTGCAGGAAATAATCCACATATTGGGATAGATTTGCTGTCAGTGAGGATATACCTGAGACTATTGGTCTGCCTGGCGGGTTTGTTAGAGATTTATGCAGTTTAGGCTCCACACGCACCGGACCTCCCTCTCATGCCGGTGCGCCGGACGCTCACTTGCTTCTGGGGTTGCCAATAGGGAGACCGGTGCCGGGTGCAGCGTTTTTTTTAAATTAAATTAATGGCCACGGCCATGCCGGGGTCCCGGTGACCGGGCCCCCCTGACTCACGGGGCCCGGGACGCTGGTGCCCTTTGTTCTCCCCTGTTGGTGGCTCTGGGTAGAGGGGGTGGGTCGTAGGGAGCCCATTCATTGCTCTTGGCGTTATCTTTACTCCCATTGAGGGCATAGGTAACCACACTGGCAATCAATGAGTGTAGTAGCTAGTATTGGTGTGTGTATTGTATTTTAATGTTTATTGGGGGTAGTGGGGGTGGGTGAAGGGTGGAGTTGCCGTGGTGGGTGTTTATGCCTACTGGGTGTGTAGCGGGAAGGGTTAACCCCTTCATTACCTTAGCTGTAGTAACCGCTAAGGTTATGAAGGGGTTAACTCCTCCCGCAACATTCTCAGTAGGCCTAAACACCCACCTCAGGCCAAATACCATCTTCACCAACCCCCCCCACCCCTAATAAATCGGGCACTGGTATTTATCCGCTTCACTACCTTAGCGTTTAGCCGATATGGTAATGAAGTTTCGTGTAAATGTATTTTTATCACATAGGATGGATGTAGTGGGTCTTCGGAACTGATATTAATGCTGGTCAGCTGCGGAGCCCCCCGGCTTCAATCCAAGGCAGTAAAAATAAATGTTTTCGTCAGTCAAATTGTGGATCCCATCTCACAACCCTTGAGGTGGCGAAATGAGTACTGTACTTGCTAGTTGCTTGCGAGTTGTACCCACGATATACAGATAAACCCCGTTATAACGCGCTTTGTTATACCGCGATTCGGTTATAACGCGGTTTTCCCGTGGCTCCCGTTTTTTGCACACTGCACACACTGCACACACTCTCACTGCACACACTGCACACTCACTGCTCACTGCACACACACTGCTCACACTGACACACACTGCTCACACTGCACAAACTGCTCACACTGCACACACTGCACACTGCACACACACTGCTCATTGCTCACACTGCACACTGCACACACACTGCTCACACTGACACACACTGCACACACACTGCTCATTGTTCACACTGCACACACTGCTCATTGCTCACACTGCACACACTGCACACTGCACACACACTGCTCATTGCTCACACTGCACACACACTGCTCATTGCTCACACTGCACACACTGACACACTGCTCATTGCTCACACTGCACACACACTGCTCATTGCTCACACTGCACACACTGACACACTGCTCATTGCTCACACTGCACACACTGCACACACACTGCTCATTGCACACACACACACACACACACACACACACACACACACACACACACACACACACACACACACACACACACACACACACACACACACACACACACACACATACCCTCCCAATACACATATACATAAATCAGCCTTAACTTGGGGATAATTGGTGAGGCCTGTGGCTGCAGGGGGGGGGGGCGCTGCGTGCCAGTGGGGGTGGTGCTGCGGTGGAGGGGGGTGATGGCTGCGGGGGCCCCCGATGCTGCGGGGCTGGTGGGATGGCCCGGTGCAGCATGGGGGGGCAGGTACGTGGGGGTAGGTTGGCGGTACGGCCCGGGGTGGGGGGTGGGATGTCATTGTGTTATGGGGGGTGGTGGGGCCCTGCACTGCGCTGCGGCGGAGTGGCAGGACGACCCTGCGCTACGGCGGGGCGAGGGGGCCCGGTCCTGCGAGGGGGGGTGATGTTGCTGGGGGAGGGGAGGTGACGGTGCTGGGGATGGGGGGGGGGTTGGTGCTGCGGGGGTCCAGGCGGCTGATTACCTGTTCCCCGGGCCTCCCTCTCGCGCCGGAGCTGATGACTTCCGGCAGACCGGCACTGTCGATAGGGAGACCAGTGCCGGTGCAGGTTTTTTTTTTTTAACATATACTGTACTGTATTAAATTAACGGGCATGGCCCTTTGCCCTGGGAGGGAGAGGGAAGGGGCTGGGAGGGAGAGGGAGGGGGCTGGGAGGGAGAGGGAGGGAGGAGGCATGTGACCCGCATGTAGGGCTTCTGGACACCTCTTCCTTCCTTCCCTCCTCACTCCCTCCCGAACAGGCGCACGGCGGCCATTTTTTTTAAAAATTAGCGCGACCCCGTTACTAACGCGGTGGTCTCGGGGTGGACCCCGAGGACCGCGTTATAACGGGGTTTACCTGTACATCTCGGAGCTACTAGAATAGCTTGATTTCACAAGAATTTGCGAATTTGGGCATTTTTTGAGCTTCCTCACAGTTTGTCTGAGCAATATCCTCAGGGGATCGGAAGGCACACTCTTCTATGTGGCCATATTCCTTACAGGAACACAATTCCTCAAAGTACAGGTTTCCTCTAAGACAGAGATACAAAGTAGAGCTCAACTCAAGTTCATAATGCAATTTTCTATTTAATGTGACAGCCAAGAACAGTGGAAAGACACTTTTTCAGGCCCCATATGGACCTGCTATACACAATGAAATCAAAAGACATCATTATCACTGAACATAGAAGGTCTATAGCCATTGCATTCTATTATATTATGGTTGAGTTTAATTGACTGCGAAGGTGATATCCTTAGATGGCTGAAGACATTCGATGTTCATTGATATTGATGTACTTTGATAGATACTAAACATTTTTTGTGTATATGTATATACCTCTGTTCTGTCTTTCTCCATATTTTGTATATGAGCTTGATGTGTTAAGGATACTGTTATATTGTGATGCTACTTGTCAGCTGCAATGTGTACTGTACAGTTTAGCAATGCATTTTACTGTGGGAACACTAGATGGCGATATAATGCAATGTTTATGTATTGGATACTCAGGTGACGCATGTGTGCCTGGAAGGATTTTTACAGCTCTGAGAAGGCTGTAATTTAAGCTTTTTAAAGCTGCAGTTCATGCAATATCCTGCATGTGTGGTTTTTTTAATAAATCAGTTCTGTAGTAAGAAAAAATACTTTTAGTATGTTCTGTTTTAAAAAACAACAACTTTGAAAGACCAATTTTCTTGTATTCTATTTTAACAAGCATGCTTGTTCCTGTAGCAACGATTTACATTCCCCATATTTAAAGATGTCGCCAAACTTTGCCAATCAATAGACTGAGAACGAATTGACCGGCAGCTGTGCAGTTTTTTAGGTAAGTAGAGATTACACAACTGAAACTATTGAAGTAAAACAAAAAACAGGAGCCTGAACTGCAGCTTTAATGAATATGCATGGCAGGTGCATTAGTAGATATTAATTAGGTAAATACATTAACACATTTTCATTATTCTGAACCGGAAGTGAGCCCATTTTGGCGACAAATCTCCCTATTTAAACTGCAGTGATCAGTGGACTGGAGCTTGTCAAAGGGCTGTTTGGCTTGAAACGTTCCTCTATTCTTTCATTGTTTGAATTTCATGAGGTTAAAAATGTATCTTTTATATTTTTCTAACCTTGGAGTGCCGTGGACATTTTCTATTTTTATGTTGTATATTTAGAGTGTTTGTATATGTTGAATATAAATGTGTACTGTATTTGTATATGGTATGTGTCATGGAACAGGAATACTCCTGTCTGCACTTCTGTTTCACCCCCCCCCCTTTCCTCGCAGCCCTGCTTGTCAGCTTCTTAGTGCCAGCTGTATGTGTTTGGCTCTGTACACAAACACAGTGCTTGTGTGATTAATACAGTGCCATTTCCCCTCTCCCAGCAGCTTGCTGTATTAGAGATGCAACATTATTGCTACATGTTGTAGCTCCCCCAGACACTCCTGTGAGTTGCCATAGCAGCCCCAGCCTTTCTCTCAAATGGGCTAGTCTGCTCTCTCCCCCTCTGCTCTGCCCACAGATGGTCTGTCCCCAGACTATCTTACTACCCAGCATACATTGCCATTTCCTTTCCACCACACCACTGGACGAGTGAGTACTTTGCTGTAACCCCTGTAATGGTGCTGCAGGATTATCTTTTCACCTCCCGTTACTTCTAAGCACACACAGAGATATTTAGACCTACACCTCTACACAAGAGACTGTTTTTCCCTGCTTTCTCCAAAATAAGGTAAGAAAAGAAACAGACCGTGCTTGGAAAAGAGGGCGAGTTGACACTATCTGAGCTAAGTCATCACCACCACCACGTGACCCTCTGGCTTCCAGAATAGTATGTGTGTGTGTTACACTACTGTTGCATGTTTGGAATGTATTTATATGGTGTAGGGTCTGTGTGAATAGATGGGGAGGAGAGAGGATGGGGGGAAGGAGGAGAGAGGATGGGGGGAGGGATGAGAGAAGATGGGAGGGAGAAGAGAGAGAATGGGGAGAGGGAGGAGAGATAGGATGGGGAGGAGGGAGGAGAGAGGATGGGGAGGAGGGAGGATGGGGAGGAGGGAGGAGAGAGGATGGGTTACGAGAGGAGAGAGAAAGGGGGAGGAGAGAGGATGAATGGGGGAGGGTGGAGAGTGGGTGAGAGAGTAGGGGGAGGGAGGATAGGGGAGATAGGATGAGGGAGGGGAGAGAGAAATTTGGTTGAGAGGGAAGAGAGAGAGAGGATGTGGAGGAGGATAGAGAGGATGTGGGGGAGGAGAGAGCATGGGGGGATGGAGGAGAGAGAGGATGGGAGGGATGAGAGTGGACGTTGGGAGAATGGGTGGGAGAGGAGGAGAGGGTGGTAGGACAGAGAATGGGGGGTAGGAGAGAGAGGATGGGAGGTAGGAGAAAGTGATTGGGGGGGGAGAAGGGAGACCATGAGGGGGAGGAAGGAGAGGGAGAGATGAAAGAGAATGGGGGGAGGAGATATAGGATGGGGGGAGGTGATCAGGGAAAGGAGGATGTGGGGGAAGGAGGTGAGAGAGGATGGAGGGGACCGGGGAGAAAGACAATGGAGGGGAGGAAGGGAGATAGAGGAGGGGGGATAGAGGATAAGGGTGAGGAGAGGATGGGAAAAAGGGAGGAGAGAGAGGATGGGGTGAGGGCATGGGGGAGAGGGAGGCTGGAGGGGACAGAGGAGAGAGGATGGGGAGAGGGAGGAGAGAGGGAGGGTGGAGAGAGGATGGAAGCGGAAGGAGGAGAGAGGATAGAGAGGATGGAGAGGAGAGAGGATGGAGAGGAGAGAGGAGAGGGAGAGTGGGTGAGCGGGTGGAGAGAGGATGGTTGGAGGGAGAGAGAGGAGGGGGAGGGAGGAGAGAGAGGATGGGGGAGGGAGTAGAGAGAGGATGGGGGGCAGGAGGATAGATGATGGTGTAGAGAGAAGGAGGGAGAGGGAATGGGGGAAAGGGGTGTTAGAAGGAGGGGAAAGAGGATGGGGGGGGGAAGGGAGAAGATGGGGAAAGGGAGGAGAGAGGGTGGGGGCAGGGATATGATGGGGTGAAGGAGGATTGAGGAGAGGGAGGAGAGAGAGAATAATAGAGAGGGAAGATGGGGAGGGAGGAGGGAGAATGGGGGAGGAAGGAGAAAGAGGATGGTAGAGGAGGGATACGAGGGAGGAGAGAGAGGATGGGGATGGGAGGTGGGAGAATGAAGGGTTGAGTGGGAGGGGTGAGAGAATTTATGGGAAGGGATGGGAGAGCGTGAGAATGGTGAAAGGGAGGAGAAAGAGGATGTGGGCAGAGGGAGAGGGTTGAGGCTGGGGGTCTCACAGGAGACCAGGGATTTACACCTTTATACCGGGATCATATCACTGAGCAAAACCAAGAAGTAAAACAAATTGCGATTTATTAATTTGAAACAGACGTACACACAGTGGATTACAATTATACAGAAGAAACCACACTTACTGGGGGTCTGGGCTATAAAACGAACCTTTTCTAGTTGAAATAGCACAGAAAACAAAGTCTGGAGTTACCCGCAAAAGTCCTGGAACTCAATTCGGCATGATTTACAAGTCACCACCGCTGTATTTCTTCTACAGATGCCAACATCCCTTGACCGGGAGAAAGTACCAAACGTCCTGGTACTCTTTTTGGCGTGTAGTTACAGCCGCAAACGAGACGTTCCTTTCTCAGAACTTGGCCCCGAAAAGTGGGACTTGATTTGAAAATCTCTGAAAACGGTCGCTGCTATTTCTCCAACAGCATCTTTTGGTGACTTCAAATTTGCCGCTGCTGTTTTGGCGCTTAGAATCTGAGGTCCGGATTGGCTGCTGGGTTTCTTATAGTATTTCAGATTAATTCATGAAATCCTACAGCCAATCCGAGCCTGGGAACTTTACAACCAACCAATCAGAGGGCTGCCAGTCTTCCGAAGCCGGGCAAGCGGTACTTCTGAAGGCAACAAGGGCATGCGTGAGTTTGTCACCTTAGCCACTTGAATTTCAGAAGCCACCCACTGGGTTAGGTGCCTCCACGTCTAGGAGGGAAAATGCTTGCCACCTAACCATCCTGCCCAAATGGCTTTAACACCTCTGGCAGTATCTGTGGCTTTGAAGTACAGACCTAGGGCATTCTCAGTTGCACCACAAATTGGTTGCCCACTAGCCCCCTCAGAGAACCGTCTTTAAAAGTCCCAGCTTTTAAGTATAATACATTTACAAACATTGCAGTTTAATAAAAAATATACCTTTACACTTTTTACCTTGTCTAAGTCTTTTGGGCTATGAGGGGTAAAATGGGACCATATACTTGTAACCCCACTAACCATATCCTTCATACACTGTAAACCTGAGGTAGACTGTAAAAACGTTATAGCCACATTGGCTATTAAACATTTTATGAAATATGAAAAATATTTCCCATTTTTATTCTAAGTCCCACAGTGAAACGAAAAGATGCTTAGCTGCAATCCCAGAGCTGTAGCTCCTTCCCTTCAGGAAACCTAATTTTCTTTAGAACCAATAAACGCTTAGGCGCACTCCAAGAGGTATCTCTTTCCATTACTGAAACTTGGACTTAAGTTTCATAAAACTTCTCAAAACTTAATAAATAGTTGGAGAAATCCCCCAGAACCTCTATACTGGGGTACCTGGGCATATACTGGGGGTCCATCACCAACTTAGGGAACCTTGACTGTGCCCGGGATATACAAATCCCTATGTCCTCATTTGCTTTTCTGGTCTGTGCCGAAGCAGGGAAACCTGGAGGAGAGTCACGTAACTGTTTTCAAGGGAGGACTTTGATCGGAGTGATGTGTCTATGTGTCCCCGGGAATCTGACTTGATTCCCTAATACAGTTACTAAGATTGAGTACTTAGACACAATCTGACAACACTTTTACCGCAAAGTCCCCCCCTGAAACTCATAGCCTGAGAAACTCCACTGATTAGCACTCCTGGAAAGGTAAAACACACATCAAATCTTTATTGGCATACAATTACATTTATTGCAGGCACAATACAGAGATTGAAGAGCTGACACTCTAAAACCTGAAACAGGGCTCAGAATACCTTTATTGATGGCCTGGTTACCCCTTCACAGGGGTCACAGGGGGATAGAGTGGGAAAAGAGGAGGGGGGAGAGGATGGGGATGAAGGGGAGAGTGTTTGTATAGCTGCAAAGTAAGTGGCTGTCTGCAGTTTGTTTGTAGCTTGTATAATTTCTTTCTTTTTTTTAAAATCAGAGTTATTTTGTGGGGCGGGGGGGAGTGCTGGCAGGTGAGAGGAGGGTGATTTAAATGCTGACTATTTTAATGTGGACTGTAACTAATTTAAGAAATTAAATGAAAGCTGTAATTAATTTGTACTATACAGGCATACCCCGCATTAACGTACGCAATGGGACCGGAGCATGTATGTAAAGCGAAAATGTACTTAAAGTGAAGCACTACCTTTTCCCACTTATCGATGCATGAACTGTACTGCAATCGTCATATACGTGCATAACTGATGTAAATAACGCATGTGTAACAGGCTCTAAAGTCTCCTCGCTTGCGCACAGCTTCGGTACAGGTAAGGAGTCGGTATTGCTGTTCAGGACGTGCTGACAGGCGCATGCGTGAGCTGCCGTTTGCCTATTGGGCGATATGTCCTTACTCGCGAGTGTACTTAAAGTGAGTGTCCTTAAACCGGGGTATGCCTGTACTTCACCAGGTCTGTGACTGAGCTTACTTGTTTATTTCTAATTACCAAGTTACAACAAGTTTCAGTGGGGCTAAAGTTTAATTGATAGCTTAAAGTAAGATTTCTCTAATAGATATTTGTTTTTTGACATGATGGAGTTCATAGTTGGATTTTATAGGGTGCAAGTGTTTGTGTATGTGTCTTTTAGCAATAAAGCTTTGGGTGGAAAAAATGCCAATACTGTTAAAAGTATGCTACAGAAGGTCATGCACCAAGATGGTAAGAACTGTGATTTCATGTTACAATATCTGTTGTTTGCTGTAAGTGAAGTACCTCAGGCTTCTTCTCTCTACACCCCCTTTGAGTTATTATATTGGACACATCCCCGACGTATATTAAATATGCTTAAGGAAATGTGGAAAACTGAGTTAACCCCACACCACAGCATAGAGAGCACGGAGCATGTTCCTTTTTATTGTTGAACATAGGGCTGGCACCTCTATGGACTTTTGGTCAAAGGTTGGTAAGAGGCTTATCCTCCAAGCCCTGCAGATAGGGTCAGGGAAGTGTGAGTTTGCCCTTACAAAGGTTCATATTACATCAGAAATAACCTGCAGGCTGCCGGCCAGTAGCATATACTGCTGCGACACACTTTATCCTAACGTTTGCCCGTTATGTGCCCGTTATGAACGGGGATTTTTCCGGCTGGCGCCAAAACGGAGCCGCGAGCGAGCCGCATCTTCCCCCTCCCGCGCGTTTAATAAAAATGCTCCCCTATACTTCCCCTAACCTACCCCGAACCCCTGGCTGCTCCCCCTGGCTGCGCGCAGCTTCGCGCAGCTTCCCCCTTACCTCTGCTGCCTCTGCAGCCTTCAGGGATGCCGGGGAACCCTGGACCATGTGACCGGCGCCAGAGTGACGCGCCGCACATGCCGGGGGAAACCCCAAACGAGTCGCCGGCTTCCCGTCGGCTTCCCCACACCGCGGCTACGGCCGAGTTAGAATAAACTCTGCCGCCTCTGTATGTCGCAGTCTGACAGCGAGTGAGCAGAACCACCAAGTCCATAAACTGCAATTCCTAGCGCTCAAGTGGGCTGTAGTCGATAAGCTTCATGACTATCTTTATGGGGTGTCTTTCAAAGTAAGGACTGACAATAACCCCCTGAAGTATAGCCTGACCTTCACCAAGTTAGATGCCACTGGTTAGATGGTTGGCTGCCATATCCAACTACCAGTTCACACGAAATACAAGCCAGGGCCCTTGAACATCGGAGCCGATGCTCTGTCCAGAAGGCTTGAACTAAGTACAACGCAAGACAATGGTCAGTGGGAAGAGATTCCTGGTCCTGGAATTTGGGCCATGTGCTCCACAGCGGCTATCGTGGAGAACAAAGTAGCCTTCTCTGAACTCAGAGTAGCCGACTTACTGGGATGTCAATCCAAAGCACTCAATGCCGCATACTGCCACCCAGAAGGCATGTCCATTACACAAGATACCATCATGAGATGGAAAGAATTGGTGATGCACCAGATGCGAGACCCAGTGGCCAGAGCCATACACCGGGCCATCCAGGAAGACAATCCCTCTTTAATGAAGCATGCTCCTACCAACACGGTCGCTGTTATCATGAGGGAATGGGACAAGTACAACATGGATTGTTGCCTTCTCTACAGGGTTGTCAATTATCATAACCACCCCGATAGGAGACAGATAGTCCTGCCCAGTACCTTGCAGTACACTGTCCTATGATCTCTGCATGATGTTCATGAACACCTGGGAGTGGACAAAACATTCGGGTTATAAGAAACCAGTTCTTCTGGCCCAAGATGCCAGTGTAGTAGCGCCATTGCGGAAATATCTGCGGTGCATACAGTGAAAAATACTGCCTACACGCGCAGCCCCAATGGGCCATTTAAAGAGCTTTGATCCCATGGACCTAGTCTGCATCGACTTCTTATGCATTGAGGCAGACTCGAAGGGTATCGGGAACGTCCTGGTAGTGACAGACCACCTCACCCGATACGCTCAAGGGTCCCTACCAAGGACCAGAAAGTTTTGACAGTAGTCAAAGTCCTGTGGAAGAAGTACTTCAAGAAGTTAATCAAAGAACTGCTAAACCTGCTCAACATCGAGAAGTCTCGCACAACTCCCTGCCACCCTAAAGTAGATGCCGGAAAGGTTAAACCGAACCCTATTAGATATGCTAGGCTCTCTGATGGGCTCCGAGAAGGCTGAATGAAGCAAGCATGTTGAGCCATTGGTAGATGCCTACAATTGTACCAGGCATGAATTCACGGGGTACACACTCTATTTCATGATGTTCGGCAGAGAGACGCGACTGGCTGTGGACATTCGTCTCTGAGTATCCACCGACGGAGTGCCCAACATGACACACTACAAGTATGTGAGACGGCTTCAGGATACCCTCCATAGAGCATATCAGCTGGCTGAATGAAAATAACAAGCGGAGGTATGACCATAAGGACCACGATCGGGAACTTCAACCTGGAAATGCAGTTCTCCTTAGAAATTTAGGAATGCCAGGAAAGCATAAGTTAGTGGACCGCACCTGAGAAGCTCCCTTTGAGGTAGAGTTGCAGATGCTGGACCTCCCTGTATACCGTATCCGAGATGAAGATGGAAGGGTAAGGGTCTGACATCGAAATCACTTGCTACCTATTCCTCAAGTGGGGGAAAGTGAACCTGAATTAGCTTCAGTTGTGCTGACAAGTGAGTCAGAGGAGTCCAGTGAAATGTAGGATGCAATAGCAGAAAATACTTTGGACCCTTTGGAAGGAATCTCTGCCAACACCAATGGAGACTGGTGGGCACCACCCGAAGAAGTAACAGATAATGGGCCAGTGCCCCATGTACCCACCCCAGTGGCTTAAACAAGCTGACCCTATGAGAGGGCCAAGGCCTCAAGCTGATGGTAGCCTCTCCACCCACGAAGACGTCAGAGAAGTGACTCATAGGAGTCAAAGAATGAGACACCCTCCAATGACAATGGCGTATGATTCATTAGGGGCACCTCACTATGAGTCTCAGCCGCTGTCTTGGAGCCGGTTCACCTCCATAATAATTGTGCTCACTTAAGTTTTTAGTATTGTTTAGATACAATTATACAGTTAAGTTATATGTATGACATGCATTTTTCATTATATAAGTTCCTGTATATATGTTGTGCCCAAGTGGGGCCGTTGGATTTTCCACTAGGGGGAGAATGTAGCCAGCTCCCTTCTTACCTCCGGTGCCGGGCGGGGGAGCTGCGGTTAGTTGTCGGAGCTCCGTGTAGGATCGTGAGGTGGGGGTGGCCATGTTGGATTTGCGCATGTGCAGTAGTGATGCGGGGCACATGCACAGTCGGATGAAGGAAGGCAACATGCAGGGTAGTGTCCAGGGAGCAGTGCTTCCCTCGACTAGGCTCGCACCTCATACAGCGGGTCAGGACTCATAAGGAAAGAGGGGATTGTTGGGGGCCCCATATCATGGGACCAGACTGATCTTCTATTTAATCAGCTACACGTGGGTACAGGAGTGCCCAGATAGGTATAAAGTGCACATACATTTCACATGGGTAGCGCTACCTCATACATTGGGTGGGATTGACACTGGGTAGTCACCAGGGATATTGGTGCCACTGCACCGTAAGTACTTTGGGGGTACTCACCCATGTCATTGTTGTGTTATATTGTGTGGTACAGTTATATAGTTAGTATGTGTGTTCAGTAAATACTCATTGTATACCTTGTGTGCGTATTCATTACTGTAATAGTTCCTGTGAGGGGTTATCCCGCCAATGCTGGAATCCCTCATAGGTGGAGGAGACAGAGCTCACACCAGGCTCCCAGTGGCGGAGGCTTAGGCCTCGTGTGAGCAACAGGTATAGCAGCATGCGTAGTCACCTGCATAGGTTTCCTTAGGCATAGGGAAAGGGGGCTACATATATATTATATTGTGTGTATATATGATGCATCTATTGTCATTGGGTGAAATGAAGTGTGTTATACTGTATCTGTATGTACTGTATATTGTGCATATATGTTCTCTGTCTGCTCATATATATATAGCATGCACTGTGTGTACTGTATGTTGTGTGCATGTGTTTATATAGTGTTTGTTCATGCATGTTGTGTGCATCTGTTTTGTGAATTTGGTCTATTGTCATGTGTGGTATGTGTTTATATGAACACACACAACCCCTGTAAGCTCAGAACCCAAAACCAACACTTCGTATATATTTGTGTCAAAAGGAGTGCTACTAGTATTGTGACAAATATAGAGTAATGCAGGCACTCTGTAAAGAACAAACAAAGGAGATACCTGCTCAACCTGAAGAACGAGCAGTTGAACTAGCTAGGGGAATTATATAGAACAGAAAACTGTGTCAAAGAGCACCCACCGAGATGGGGAGACAGCAGAAAGTTCCCAATTAGTGCACTCGTTGCTCTTTGAAATGTTACATGTGGGACAGAAAGATCTTGTGTAAGATAGTGGCACAACCAATTACGCACTATATACAGTATAAGTCCACAGTGAATGACAGACGGTACCAAAATATGAATTGGAACGATGAGTATTGTGGCAGGACGGCCTCGTGGCGGGGTCAGCAAGACGCTAGACACGATGGGAAACGTTCAACTATAGTGGTTTATTAGCCACAACCAAACTAAAGTACGGGTACACTGTCCCTTTAAAAAAACTACTTTCTAGAAAATAAAGCCTGTTCCCTTTAGGGAAACTAACTCACTTCTTGAGCCCTTACTAACAGGACAGCGAGCTAATCTGGTCATGCCCAAAACATTCTGTATGCTACACAAAGGATAACCAATAAGCATAAAAATAAAGTCTTATCTGTAATGCAGCTCCAACAGCAAACAGGAACACGGTTCCGGGGAGCAAGCTGTGTCCAGCCTCGCAGCAATCTGTATCTTTATCTTTACCCTGGGTTGGGGTCCCAGCTGGTCACAGCAGCAAAGCTCCTCGCAGGACTGGGGGACCAGAGCAGCAGCAGCTACGGCTTCCTAGCCGGGAGAAGCCTCTCCACCCTCACGTGGAAAAACAAGCTCACCTTGTGTGAGTAACTTCCTGCTTTTTAAAGCACTTGTTTCACTGATAGTTCAGCCCCTGTTTAATCAGTCCTCAGCTGTGCTTTCTCTGTCTGAGGAGATTAACACTCGGTGAACTGGCTGCAGCATCTCTCCAGTCACTGTCACAGCCTACTGAGTCAGTGAGTCTGTCACATATCCCTCTCCCCAGCGAAACATTGTCCTGTGGAGTGGCCCGTGCACCATTCCCGTCACCAGCATCTTTGTCGAAAATGTCTGACGTCGGCCCTTACCTCCCCCCCTTTTTTTTCTCGCCTTCCAATTTAGGCATTTTCTTTTTGGGGTAATTACCAGGCCATCTGGGCCTGAGGACTAGTACCTCACTATCTCCTTGTGTCCAGTGTCTCCTTTACCCAGTAGAAGAGCCTTGACCTCGGTCAGCTCATTGCATACACTCGTCAGTGACTGTTTGGCCTTCTCTTGTGAAGACTGCAACTCTGTTTTAGCGGTGATGGTTTTTGGACCTTTCTCCCTCAGCGTACCTTCAGTGTTAGGTTCCACAATATTTATCCTTAGTACATCAACTGGGTCGGGATTCTTATTAACCCGAAGTGCACCCCATGGCACCTCTCTTTTACCATCAGCAGACTCATAGACTTGGGCCTTTCTGTCTTGACTCTTTCCAGCGACTCTCTCAACAGAGTAAGTTAAAATCTGTGTGGTCTTTCTCCCCTTATGATCCCGGGCACACTTCCGTCTCATTCGCGGCTGTCTCTTCACAGTGGCTGCCCTCATGGCAAGGAATCCACTTTGTGTCCCCTGGGCACTGTAGTTTGATTGGATTCTTACTGTGAAAGTGCATCGCAATTTGGCCTTCGCATTCCGTGCCTTGTGGAAAGTAGACTGTAGTTCTGCAACGGTATCACGGTCATGCTTCCTGGAGTGCCTCCCTTGTTTTATCTCTACCGCCACCTTTTCCTTGGACTGCTTCAGTGACCCAAATGTCTGTCTTGGGCTTGTAAGCTTTTCCTCCAGCTTCATCTGAGAAACCTCCTGCTGGGCAGCCGTAGAGTCCAAAGTAGTGTCCCGTTCAATATTCAGAGCCTCAAGCTCCTTGACTAGGTCACACTTTTGTTTCTCCGCCATCTTGCGGCCAGCACGCTCAGACTCCAGGTCCTTCCTCAGGTCTTGAAGCAGTCCTTCTGCCTTTCTTCTTTCACTCAGTGCGGCTGCTAGTTCATCTTCGTTAGAATTGAGTCGCGATTCTACGTCTCGTAGCAGACTCATAGCAAGGCTTAAATCAGTCTCTGTTTCTTTTTTCTGGACCTGCAACTGCTGGTGCTCCTCCCGGACCTTGTCTAGCTCCAGCTGTAGCCGGGACCCCTCATTGGTCGTGTAGTCCAGCCGCTTGTGGATATCAGCCATCTCGGTTTCATGGTGCAACATCAGGCAGGCCACCTGACGGATGGACACCTCCTCCCTCTTGGCGCGCTGCATCTCGCGCTCAGCCATCTGCATCTGCAACTCTTCAATCTGATGCTGCCAGTCCCCTCTTAGGGCCTTCACCTCTTCCCGGTGCTTACTCTCGGTTTGCATCAACGCCTCCTTCATCTTTTTGAGCTCTGCAGTTCTTATTGCTAGGATCGCTGCTGCTTCTGTTTCCCAGGCCTCTTTCTCCTTGATATACTGACTCATTGGGATGGCATTGCTTCTCTGCTTCTCCAGCTCTTGCTTCAGTCTTTGGACCTTCTCATGTTCCCTCTCACACAGAGTCACCTGGCTTCTAAGCTCCGCCTCCAGCGATGCTCTTGTGGCGCTCAACGTGATCTTCAGCTGCTCCAGGGCGAGGCATTCTTTTTCCAGCATTTTCTCTGCATTCTGGTTTATATTCTCCATTTTCAGTCTCTATATCCCTTAGGACCGTCTCTTTGGCTTTCTTCAAAGTACCCAGCTCTGTAGTTAGACAGTGGCCCTCTTGGCGTGAGAGTTCCAGCTCTGTTTTGAGCGCACTAGCTTCTTGGTGAGAAACTTCTAAGTCTTTGAAGAAGTTTTGCACATCTCTCTGGGACATCTGATAGCACAGTCTCCAATCAGGACTTGTTCTCTCTGATTCCATGTTAGCAATTGCGGTGTTGCCTTATCCAAACTTGTCTTCAGCTCCTCCAACTCACTCCGTAAGAGACGCTCTGTTTTCTTTAACGCCTCATACTCAAGTATAGCTGGGAGTATACACCTCTGTACCTCGGCGTTTGCTTCTCGCTCCCTATTCAATTGTTCCTGCAAGACATCATAATCACGGTGGGCAGTTTGGAGTGCAGAAATTAAGGCCTCTTTTACCTGGATCAAGGATTCAGCTTCCCTTTGCTCCTCCTTTTCCTTTGCGACCGTTCCTGTGACAATTCTGCCCATCACTCCGGTCTGCAGCACATCTCGGTAGCTTGCTGACGCCTGTTGTCCTGATACCGCAGGCTCAAGTGGTTCGGTCACTTCCTCGGTGACTTGAAAAATATTTTTCTTATTTCTCTTTGTTTTATTAGTTCCAGAGACATCAGTGGTACTGGGCACACACACACTGGTCACTTTTGCAGCTTTCATCTGCGGGTACGTCTCTCTTCTCGGGGCCACATGTGCGTCATCATCATGATCATCATATGGCCTGAAGGGACACTGTTTTGTATGGTTATGTACATTGCAAAACTGACAAATGACGGCGGCCATTTTAAAACCCCGTTTTTTTTCACACCTGACGAGGCAGACTTTGCACAACACACATAAGTTGTTCTTGCTTTACAATATTTGAACTTTCTGGGTTCTTCTTAGGGCAACTTCTTTGCAAAAATCCATTTTCACTTTCTTTCTTACCAGACAGGGCAAACTTTACTCACAGCACTTGCTAGCTGCAAATTCACTCACTTCAGCAAAAGGCATTAGCTTTACACAGCAATCCTTTCATACCCAACGGGGCAAATTTTAGACTCAGTGCTTGCTAGCTGTAACTTCCATGCTCAGCAAAAATCATTTTTTTTTCTGCTTGAGTTCAGTGTCTCAACACATCTTCATCTACTGACCCCCAGAGGCGTAGCATCCCACTTCTGACACCACCTGTGGCAGGACGGCCTCGTGGCGGGGTCAGCAAGACGCTAGACACGATGGGAAACGTTCAACTATAGTGGTTTATTAGCCACAACCAAAATAAAGTACGGGTGCACTGTCCCTTTTAAAAAACTACTTTCTAGAAAATAAAGCCTGTTCCCGTTAGGGAAACTAACTCACTTCTTGAGCCCTTACTAACAGGACAGCCAGCTAATCTGGTCATGGCCAAGACATATGCTACACAAAGGATAACCAATAAGCATAATAATAAAGTCTTATCTGTAATGCAGCTCCAACAGCAAACAGGAACACGGTTCCGGGGAGCAAGCTGTGTCCAGCCTCGCAGCAATCTGTATCTTTATCTTTACCCTGGTTTGGGGTCCCAGCTGGTCCCAGCAGCAAAGCTCCTCGCAGGACTGGGGGACCAGAGCAGCAGCAGCTACGGCTTCCTAGCCGGGAGAATAGGGTGACACATTTTTTTTTATATATATATAACAGTTTATTTATTGTAGTACACTCATACTTTACTACCATTAGAGAGTGTGTGTGTGTGTGTGTGTACACCTCAGTAATCGAACAACAAAAAAAACCCAGATGTGAATGATTCTGATCCCATTAACCAGTGTCTGGATGCCCCCTCTTCACAATTTCTAAAAGCAGCAATCCCGCCTGGGATCTTACCTGATCCGCAGTCCCTCAAGGTACTATACTGGAGGGGAGGTGTTCCTTACCTGTCTTCCGATCTCTCCCGCGTGAAATTTGAGTCAGATCTGGAAGAAAGCAGAGTAGGTTACTTCGGTGTAGGTATACGGCAGTTAAGATAAGACAGAGGGTGAGGGAGACAGGGAGGGAGGGCGAGGGAGGGAGACAGGGATGGAGGGAGACAGGGAGGGAGGGCGAGGGAGGGAGACGGAGGGAGGGCGAGGGAGGGAGACAGGAAGGGAGGGCGAGGGAGGGAGACAGACAGGAAAGGAGGGCAAGGGAGGGTGAGGGAGGGAGACAGACAGGGAGGGAGGACGAGGGAGGGAGACAGGGCGAGGGAGGGAGACAGGGAGGGAGGGCAAGGGAGGGTGACAGGGAGGGAAAGGGAGGGAGACAGGGAGGGAGACAGGGAGGGAGGGAGGGTGAGACAGGGAGGGTGAGACAGGGAGGGTGAGGGAGGGTGAGACAGGGTGAGACAGGGAGGGTGAGACAGGGAGGGTGAGGGAGGGTGAGGGAGGGAGGGTGAGACAGGGAGGGTGAGACAGAGAGGGTGAGGGAGGGTGAGACAGGGAGGGTGAGACAGGGAGGGTGAGACAGGGAGGGTGAGACAGGGAGGGTGAGACAGGATGAGACAGGGAGGGTGAGGGAGGGTGACACAGGGAGGGAGGGAGGGAGTGTGAGACAGGGAGGGAGGGAGAGACAGGGAGGGAGGGAGGGTGATACAGGGAGGGAGGGAGGTGAGACAGGGAGGGAGGGAGGGTGAGACAGGGAGGCAGGGTGAGACAGAGAGAGAGGGAGGGTGAGACAGGGAGGGAGACAGGGAGGGAGGGAGACAGGGAGGGACACAGGGAGGGACACAGGGAGGGAGACAGGGTGAGACAGGGTGGGAGGGAAGGAGGGAGACAGGGTGGGAGGGAACGAGGTAGACAGGGTGGGAGGGAAGGAGGGAGACAGGGTGGGAGGGAAGGAGGGATACAGGGTGGGAGACAGGGTGGGAGACAGGGTGGGAGGGAGACAGGGTGGGAGACAGGGTGGGAGGGAAGGAGGGAGACTGGGTGGGAGACAGGGTGGGAGGGAAGGAGGGAGACAGGGTTGGAGGGAAGGAGGGAGAAAGGGTGGGAGGGAAGGAGGGAGACAGGGTGGGAGGGAAGGAGGGAGACAGGGTGGGAGGGAAGGAGGGAGACAGGGTGGGAGACAGAGTGGGAGGGAAGGAGGGAGACAGGGTGGGAGGGAAGGAGGGAGACAGGGTGGGAGACAGGGTGGGAGGGAAGGAGGGAGACAGGGTGGGAGGGAAGGAGGGAGACAGGGTGGAAGACAGGGTGGGAGGGAAGGAGGGAGACAGGGAAGGAGGAAGACAGGGTGGGAGACAGGGTGGGTGAGGGAGGGTGAGATAGGGAGGGTGAGACAGGGAGGGTGAGACAGGGAGGGTGAGGGAGGGTGAGGGAGGGTGAGACAGGGAGGGTGAGGGAGGGTGAGACAGGGAGGGTGAGGGAGGGTGAGAAAGGGAGGGTGAGACAGGGTGAGACAGGGAGGGTGAGACAGGGAGGGAGGGTGAGACAGGGAGGGAGGGCGGGTGAGACAGGGATGAGACAGGGAGGGAGGGAGGGTGAGACAGGGAGGGAGGGTGAGACAGGGAGGGAGGGTGAGACAGAGAGGGAAGGAGGGTGAGACAGGGAGGGAGGGAGGGTGAGACAGGGAGGGAGGGAGACAGGGAGGGAGGGAGGGAGGGAGACAGGGGGTGAGACAGGGAGGGAGGGAGACAGGGTGAGACAGGGAGGGAGACAGGGAGGGACACAGGGAGGGACACAGGGAGGGACATAGGGAGGGAGACAGGGTGGGAGGGAAGGAGGGAAGGAGGGAGACAGGGTGGGAGGGAAGGAGGGAGACAGGGTGGGAGGGAAGGAGGGAGACAGGGTGGGAGGGAAGGAGGGAGACAGGGTGGGAGGGAAGGAGGGAGACAGGGTGGGAGGGAAGGAGGGAGACAGGGTGGGAGGGAAGGAGGGAGACAGGGTGGGAGGGAAGGAGGGAGACAGGGTGGGAGACAGGGTGGGAGGGAAGGAGGGAGACAGGGTGGGAGACAGGGTGGGAGGGAAGGAGGAAGACAGGGTGGGAGACAGGGTGGGAGGGAAGGAGGGAGACAGGGTGGGAGACAGGGTGGGAGGGAAGGAGGGAGACAGGGTGGGAGACAGGGTGGGAGGGAGACAGGGTGGGAGGGAAGGAGGGAGAGAGAGGGAGGGAGAGAGAGGGAGGGAGGGAGAGGGAGGGAGAGAGACACACACCCACTGACACAAACACACACACACACCCCCACTGATACACACACACACACTGATACTGTTACACACACAAACTGATACTGATACACACACACACACACACTGATACACACCCCCCACTGATACACACACACCCCCCCACTGATACACACACACACCCCCACTGATACACCCCCCCCCACTGATACACACACCCCCCCCCCACTGATACACACCCCCCCCACTGATACACACACACACACACCCCCACTGATACACACACCCCCCACTGATACACCCCCCCCCACTGATACACACACACCCCCCCACTGATAAACACACCCCCCCACTGATATACACACACACCCCCATGGACAAACACACACACGCCCACTGATACACACACCCCCCCAATGATACACACACACACCCCCACTTATACACACACACACACACACCCACTGATACACACACACACACTGATACACCCACTGATTCACACACACACACCCACTGATACACACCCACCCACACACACACACACTGATACACACACACACCCACTGATACACACAACACCCCCCCACTGATACACACACACACACTGATACACACACCCACTGATACATACACCCACTGATACACACACTGATACACACACTGATACACACACAACACACACACGCCCACTGATACACACACCCCCCCAATGATACACACACACACCCCCACTGATACACACACACACACACACACACACACACACACTGATACACCCACTGATACACACACACACACTGATACACCCACTGATACACACACACACACCCACTGATACACACCCACCCACACACACACACACTGATACACACACACACACACACACTGATACACACAACACCCCCCCACTGATACACACACACACACTGATACACACATCCACTGATACACACACACACACTGATACACACACCCACTGATACATACACCCACTGATACACACACTGATACACACACTGATACACAGACTGATACACACACACAGATACACCCTGCCTCTCCCTGCACCGCCGGCTAGCCCCTGCACCGCCCACGACCACGCAGCGACCACTGCCAGCCCCCATCTCCCACACCAAGGGGATGGGGGGAAGTGAGCGCCGGGGGGCAAAGCTGTGAGCGCCGGGGGGGGGGGGGCAAAGCTGAGAGCGCCGATGGGCAATGGTCGGAGCGCCGATGGGCAAAGGTGGGAGCGCTGGGGGGGCAATGGTGGGAGCGCCGGGAGGGCAATGGTGGGAGCACCGGGGGGGCAATGGTGGGAGCGCCGGGGGGGCAATAGTGGGAGCACTGGGGGGGCAATAGTGGGAGCGCCGGGGGGGGGGGGGGCAATGGTGGGAGCGCCGGGGGGGGCAATGCTGGGAGCGCCGGGGGGGCAAAGGTACAAGGTGGTACAAAGTCAGGCGCACCCCCGCTACCACCTCCTATTACCCCCCCTGGCTGGGACCCGGGACAGAAGGGGGACACTCACCGCGCACAGAGGAGCCGGGTGCGGGAAGACACGTGTGCTCTGCACAAAGCGGAAGTCCCGCCCCCGGCTTCCTCTGACCTGCCTGCAACCAATCCCCTGCGGGCTGGCCGGCATTCTAAGTCCCGCCCCCGGCATCATCATTCATCCAATCCCCTGCGGGCCGGCCGGCATTCTAAGTCCCGCCCCCGGCATTCTCCTTCATTCAGTCCCCCCGGCAGCATTCACACACAAACATAGAAAATACTTACCGGCCGCCGCATTCTCCTCACCGCCGCTGCCCCGCAATACCGGGACCAGGGACAAAAACCGGGACGACTTAAAACCGGGACAGGACACAAAAAAACGGGACTGTCCCGGTAAAACCGGTACGAATGTTCACCCTACGGGAGAAGTCTCTCACCCTCACGTGGAAAAACAAGCTCACCTTGTGTGAGCAACTTCCTGTTTTTTAAAGCACTTGTTTCACTGATAGTTCAGCTCCTGTTTAATCAGTCCTCCGCTTTGCTTTCTCTGTCTGAGGAGATTAACACTCTGTGAACTGGCTGCAGCATCTCTCCATTCACTGTCACAGCCTACTGAGTCAGTGACTCTGTCACAGTATATATAAAATCAATTTATTCATTAAGGTTAAAATAATAGGGACCACATATAGACAACATATCATATCAGCCATTCATCAATTGAGCTGTATAGCACTGTACACACATACAGCGGCTTATTTTGACATTGCTATATGCACCACAGTACTTTGCTGTTCAACAGTGACTATACTATATAGCACTGTGCATATGTACAGCGGCCGATTTGATAATGCTATCAGCTATATTGAATAATGTTCTTTAGTTCAGAATACTATGAAGCTATACCTATGACTATATATGTCATGTGCAATATTAGTATATCTAGTCTACTGAGCGTGTTCTGACTTATGTGACACAGACACCTACATTTAAGTACTGATTCTGTCATGTCCGTTGCACTGGGAATCGGATATACTGTAGGGCTAGTGGATTTTTAGACCTATGGGTACCTTCCCTCCCCGACTATACCTATTCCCTTCATCCCTCTGTGTTGGGGTATGTGTTTTGGGACACTTATTTAATTCCGATTCCCTGCTCATAGGACTATCACATACTGTTCCCTCTCACAGTTACATCGGGTTACCTTGCCTGTTGTATTTGCCATAATAGATGGCTTGTGAGCTGTGTTTGGCATCTGTTGTCTATATGTGGTCCCTATTATTCTAACCTTAATTAATACATTGATTATATATATACTCATCATTCCAATTCATATTTTGGGACCGTCTGTCCCTTTCACTGTGGACTTATATACAGTATAGTGCGTTGTTGGTTGTGCCACGGTCTTACACAAGATCTTTCTGTCCCACATGTAACATTTCAAGGAGTGCACGCAATTGGGAACTTTCTGCAGTTTCCCCACCTTGGTGGGTGCTCTTTGACACAGTTTTCTACTCTGTAAAGAAGAATCAAGTTAAACATAACTGTCGGTGCTCGATATTAAGTGGGGTATCCAATAATCCCAGTGATACAGCAGTAGGTATGAGAGAAATACAGGCACACGGACTTCCACATCAAAAAGGTGTTTAATGATCCATAAGATCTTGTGGCTCATTAAACACCTTTTTGGTTTGGAAGTCCATGTGACTTCATGTATAGAACGATTGTGACCTCATGTATAGAACAAAAGACAAAAAGCTCTAGTGCTCTGTACTGTACATCCAACTTCACAAATTAAATACGTATCTGTATACAGTGTACCTGTATGTGTAAATCTGGTTTGTTTGTATATTGTGTGTTTACATACAGTATGAACTGTATGGAGATTACCTTTGTAGGGTGCATGTAACATGCATCTGTGTATGGTGTGTTGACCACCAGGTTCCTGGGTCAGTTGGTTGTGCTTGCCCCCTGGGCCAAAATGTGCCAGCCAGAACCTCCCCCTCCCCCTCCCTTTCCTGCTGTTACCAAATGGTCGCTCTCATAGGCAGAGCCATAAATGACATCACAGAAAGTATCAATGGAATAGCCGGTATATACAGAACACTGAACATTGCATCATATAGAGGGAAATCATGAAGCCCATCACTTGGGAGGTTTTGCTTTGTTAATATTATTGATTTTCAAGCCCATATTTACTAAGCGTGGCTATACCATAAAACACCATCTGGAGCCTAAGGACACCTTACTATCTATTAATTTTTGTTGAGCAACCATTCAGAAAGTAAATCTAAACATAAATCTAAATCTAAACTACATACAGGACCATATTTACTATTATAGTAAGCAGTGCTAGGCCATAAGACACCTTAATAAATCTGTAACGTGTCTTATTGGTTAGCCCCACTTTGTTAATATGCCCCAAAGTGAGACTTGTTCCCTCTTTATCTGAAATAATTTAGAGCGAATTTGAAAAAGCTAATAATCTAGTTTGTATCATGTAAATCACTCCATGTCGGCTTTTCATGATTTGGAAATTTGTGCCATGATTATGCACAAATATCTCACTCATCTCTATTAACAAGTAATAAAGTCCAAATGACATTACCTTCATAAACCAGGGGAGTAGAGGTGTATCCTTAAACACCTCCTCCATTCTCAGAGGGAAGAAGTAGAGATTATCAAAAGATGAGAGTGTTGGGAAACTCTTCCGTGTTCTGTTCATATCGTCTTCCGCGTATATGTTGGTCAAACCTTTCATGAAAAAAACCACAGGCCTGTCATGGTACACACGGGCTGCTGACTCAATGGCACATAATGCCAGGGGACGGGGCTCCATTCTGTTAGTGGTCTCTATAAATATGATCCCATTTCCATTTCTCAGAACGTCCTCTGGACTAATGACCTTGGAGCTTATGGTTTCTATAGAGAAGAGAGGTTTGCAAAAAATGCCGCTGTGCTTGTAGTTGAATCTATAGATGAAGCCAATGGCTGATAAGACCACGAGGAAGGCACATATTTTTTTTTTTGCCATGGTTGCAAAATCTTGTGATCAATCTGCAAAAGAGAACAATGGGAAAGTGGTATACATACAAGTCTTCTTTTGAACATATATAGACAGTAAAGAGACATGGGAGATGGAGCAGCTCAGTGAGTAAAGACTGGCACTGCGTTTGAAGTGATACAAGGTAACTGGGGTGCTCCCTGAATATGGGTGTAACATGGAACCACCAAAAAACAATCAAATAAATAATTTGAACATATAGAATATTGGACCAGAAAGTGAACAGTAAAATGATTAATACTGGCCCTTAAACAGTGTTGCCGCTTGACCAGGAGAAGATCATCCCTGAATCTTCATAAAGCAGTGTAGATATGGAGTTGTGGTCAGCGCAAAATGCCCAGGATAGGTCTCAGAATAAAAGACAATAAAGTGTACAGATAATATGGTGAAATCACTGGAAACAGGAGATTAACCCAAAACATACAGGTATAAGTAATAGACACGAACTCAAGGGAGAGGGGGAGGGGGTGGAGGGGGAGGGGGTGGGAGAGGGGGAGGGGGTGGGAGAGGGGGAGGGGAACCCTCGCTACTGCTAAAGTATATACTGCTGCGGCCGAGTTTATTTGAGCATTTGCCCGGTCTCGGCCGCAGCAGTAACCAGGCGCGCGCCGGGATGTGCCTGGCGCGCGCCGAAGCCGCGGAGGAGCGCCCTCCGATCGGGGCTTTCTCCCTCCGCTCGCCGGGTCCGCCGGGTCCCCCGGAACCCCCTGTCGCCGTCCCCCACATCGCGGGACACCAGGGCTCCCTCGGGGAGCCCAGGACGCGCGTGCAGGGTGCGCAGGCAACCGATGACGCGTGACTGCGCGTCGATGACGCGCGGCACGCCGAGGGAGTGCGGCTAGCATGCCGGGGCATCCCCCGGCTTGCGGAGCTAGCCGCACTCAAATAAAATGTGCCGCCTCTGTAGTAATGTGGTGCTTCTATCTGGGGTGGAATTAATGAACAAACACATGCAATAAGTGGCGGAAGGCACTTCTCGCCACTTTCCCACCTAAAAAGCCTATCCGTATTCAGAAAGGGGCCAGAAAGTGTCAAGATTAAAAAAAAACGCCAGTTTGGCTGGCGGTTTTTTTTTCCGCCGGTGGCGGGCGAGAAAGCACTTCCCGCCTAAAAATCCAACTTTTTCCGCCACCCTGTATTCTAGTAGAGGCGAGTAGCTAAGCGGAGCTATTCGCCTCTCTAGAATACCGTTTTGCTGGTGGATCAGCCACGCAAAAAAAAGATGGCAAGTTGCTGCTCAGAGGCAGGGGATGAGTGGCGGATCGGCACTTAGAAAAAATTCAGGCCTTTTTCCTGGCTGGGATTGATGCCGGGGTCTCCGGAGCTGATACCATTAATATCAGCACCGGACCCCCCCGGCATGCATCCGAGGCAGGAAAAATGCATTTAAAGCCCACTTCATTACCTTAGCGGCTAACCGCTAAGGCAATGAAGGGGTTAAAGAGCCGTGCCAGGATTATTGGTGGTAGCGGGGGTGGGTGAAGGCGGTATTTGGCCCTTGTTGTTTGTTTAGGGCTTGCGGGGGGGTTGCGGGTGCCCTTAACCCCTTCACGACCGTAGCGGTTAATACCACTATGGTCATGAAGGGGTTAAGGCCTCCCGCTATCCACACGCAAGCCTTAAACAACCACCGTTGGGGCTAATACACCCTTCACCCACCCCCACTACCCACAATAATAAAAAATGCACACACCAGCCCCACACTAAATAAATAAATAAATATATATATATATATATATATATATATGGAAAGGTATGTATGTGAGGTGAGGAGTGAATGAATTAAAATACTTTAATGGAAGTACTGTAAGTACTCCACTAAAATGAGCCACAAAAGTGCAGCGAAATAAAATATACCGTATAATGGGCTACACCCTTGATTATATATATAGGGTGCAGCATGGTAAGTATATATACCGAGATGTGCGTTAGTGTTGTTCCGTTGTCCCCTTGCTGCACCACCCTGCAATAAAACCTGACCTGTTGTTCAATTGAAAGCTTACCTCATCATTTTTTCCGGTTTCACTGGGAGCTGGAGATTGCGGCAGTGCTACACATCTACACTCTTCTTCTTGCTGCATACTCACCTGGATGAACAGCACGCCCTGGATATCGAGGAGTCCTGCTAGCACCAAGGTAAAGGGCCATAGTGCCCCCACATATATGTATATGGTTACCGGTGCCTGTTATTACGTCCTATTTGGTTACTAGGAGGGGCCATTATGGGGTTTCTTTCTGTGATGGTCAAGTGGGCCTCACTAGACTCCTAGCCCTTACCTGACAAATTACCACATCATTTATGGACTTTCTCATGTTATCCAGTATTATCTACATATGTCATGGAGGAATTCTGACCGATTTTGACGCATCACAAACACATCTTTTGTTCTATATACCGAGATGGCCTATGTCTGCTAAATATAACACAGATACAACCACTCTGGGGTAGCTGTGGCAGATAGAGAAAGGTAGGAGTGCTCTCATTCAAGTAGGTGTGAATGAGTCAGCCTATCCATGTAGTCATATAGTGATAAGACAGATAACAGTAGTACACAGGTAGTATCCACTTACACCTTGATAGGTAATAACAGAGCAAGTTACTAACTCTGTGATGGTTGTATTAAATAGGACAAGGTACAAGGTAGGCATGTACTCCCTTAGATGAGTATAAGTGAGTCAGTATACCCAGTATTTAAGGCAATCCAAACAGATAATCACTGCAAGTGTCAGTATAATTAGCTGTCAAAATAACACAGTCTCAACAGTGTAACAAAATAGCCCACACAGAGTATAACACTGGTGTAGGGACACCCCTGAATGGGGGTGTCTGTTACAAACACAGAAGGTGACTGTTGCCGCGATAAATGAATAGAGAACAGTAGTACACAAGTAGTGTCTACTTACACCTCGGTAGGTAAAAACAAAACAAATATCCGGTAAAAATAGATTAGCAGACCCTATGGTAGCACTTAGTAGCTGTACACCTACTTGTTGGTGCTGGGTGCTTTAAAGTTTGCCACGGGTGCTGCTAGGGTAGAAATAGGGATAGCTCAATGCATATACAAAGCTCCGTGTAGGGAGCTAGTGTGAGGAGGTCGCGCTCCGATCACGAGCGTTAGTCCCGCCCCTTTGATGTGATGACGTCACTGCCAGTGATTGTTTGGATTGCCTTAAATACTGGGTATACTGACTCACTTATACTCATCTGAGTGAGTACATGCCTACCTTGTACCTTGTCCTATTTACTACAACACTGACGAAGTTGAGACTTTAGGGGTCTGACATAACAGCATTAGGATGAAGTCATTTTGTTTGAATCCGCCATCTTGTCTTGTCTTTGTGACTTTCTATGTGAAGAAATCTGTGTGAAACAGACATGGAATGTTTTCGCTCCTAGTTGACTTTATTGATCGTTCCTCATCCAATCAGCTTCCAAATTGAAAGTGTAAACAGGCCAGATATTATGAGAAAGCCTCGTTAGTAGTCTAAGATAAACTGTTTCTCATACAATGTGCCAAGTGGCAGAACTGACATCACATTTAACCCCATAATGATTTTTGCTTACAGACAGTTATCCAGTATTATTATGTATTACATAATGACATCAGCTTTAGTATTGTTATGTATTACAAAATGAGGTAATATTAGTGACGTGCAAGCCACCCCATAAAGGGGTGGATCTTTAGGTTTTAGGGTATAAATATATGGCATAACGTGTTATCTGTTAGAGAGGTTTTTTTCAAAAGCTGTCTCCATTGTGCACTTGACTTGCATAAATTCACATGTTATTCTGTTTCAAAATAACCTCAGACTGTGTTTTTTTATTTACGCTTTTCTCAGATGGCGCATTCCGAATAGGGACTCAATATCATCGGAATCGAGCACCCGGATGAATCACTCGTCCATCACTCAAACCTGAGCGCTCACATATGAATCAAGGTAAGGCTACCTGCATTTTTAGACAAACAGCCTGATTAAATTGTTTTGAGTGATGCTTGGAGCTGATTTTTGAACGGTGTCTTATCTGATGTGACGAGTAAGAATCCCTAGCAGTTTCACGTGAATTTATTATTCTCTGTTCCTGTATTCATTTTAAAGTGTAAGAGTGTTAAGAGTTGTTAGGGACTAAGGTAAGAGTCCCGTTAAAAGTTTTGGTGTTTTGGTGATGAAGGTGAGTGTTTGTATGCATAAAGGGATTGTTTTCAGACCGTCCTGGGTTGTGATAAATATTTTTCTTGTCTGAACAGGACGGGTCCCTGATTGTACATTTGCTCTGTTTTGTCATTTACATACCAAGTGAGTGCATGGATATCTGGTTAGAAAGTCTTATCTGTATCCATGTTATAAAAGTATAAGGTTTATCAGGACTGGGTTGGACCCGCTGAAGTGATTCAAGTTTTTCTTTGGTATAGTTATGATGAGAAAATGTGATTGGGGAACAGTCTTGTGACAGGTCCTTATCTGCATATTTACACTATTCAGAACAATAACATGCCAAAAGAGTTGTACGTAATCAGCTTGCGCTGATTACTGTAACACTAAATTGTACAGGTCAATTAACAGTTGATTGCTGTAGCCGAAGTATTGTACATTGTCAATTAACATTGATTATTGTAGCCGAAGAAGTATTGTACAGGTCAATTACATTTGATTTCTGTAGCCGTAGAAGTATTGTACAGGTCAATTAAATTTGATTTCTGTAACAGGGGAATAATGGGAAACCAAAAATTCTCAAAGGATTGTGTGTCTGCAGACGAAAATAATAAAGAATGAATACAGAGAACGAAAAGAGACAATATAAATATATTTCGTTGGCCAGTGAATGGCACTGTTTGTACTATTATCAACTAATTGCGCAGATGTTTAAATGAAAGAGGGATCTTTTTCTGTGGGATTGATAAGCTCAGAGAGCGCCGCCTCGTGTGTTTTTGAATCCCACAGGGAAACATACTTTACGTTAATATGGGTCAAAAGAATTCTGTTGAGGGACAGGAGGGTCCCGTTGCTTATTTTTACCATTGCCAGGACAGAAGTTAATATAATAACAAGTGAAAAAGAAAGTGAATAGGAAAGAAATAGCAAGTGAATTTGCCGATAGATAATTAAGATATATGATGATGTTGAGGGTTATTTTTATGAAAGGTTTATATGTGTAGCCTGGAGCTCCCGCAGCTCCTTGAAACCCCCCTCCCTTGGAGCAGTGCGGTCGCGGGTGCCGTCGGAGCCAGCGCCGGGCCCGACGGCTACTTCCAAGGGTGGGAGCCGGAGCGGGGAGTCGCACGCTGTTCCCTGATGCGGCCGGTTGCTGGGGACGCGAGCGGCCCGTTGTTAGGGCCGCAATCGCGTTGCCGAGGCCCCGGCGGCTCGGGGTACAGGGCTCCGCCATTGTGCAACAGCTCGCGCATGCGCAGGGATAGCCAGGCGCCAGGAGAGCCCCAGAGAGGTCGCGCATGCGCAGGACAGAGACCAGAGAGAACGCGAAACCCTAGCCTACCAGTGAAGGCTCTGAGCAGGGACTACGGGTCCCATGAGCCTCTGTGCACCCCACGTGACACCAGGGAGCCAATAGGGCTTAGGATTTCCCAGACTGCCAGAATAAGATACATTTCGCGCGCTGTGAACGGCAGTTGGAGCTGGGGAGCTGTGAGGGAAGGAAGGGTGCAGAGAGCAAGTGCAGCTCCTGCATCGAGTAAGGTCCCCCACATCCCAAGTAAGGCCCCAACTCCCCACCAGGTTAGTGGGTAAGTGCTGAGGGACGGCCCAAGATAGGGACGCTGCCCTTAGTGCATGTGAGTGCTGTCTTGTCAGGGTCACGGCTGGCCGTGCTGTGAGGCCTGACAAGAAGCAAACAAACAGTAGATGGCGCTCTAATACTAGAATTAATCAAGGTGAAATAGTATAATATACAAAAGTGCAATGTGATAATGAAATGAAAATCAACAAGTGCAAGTAGGGGTACAAATAAAACACTCAAACCCTTAGATGGACTGTTTCAAGGTCCAGAAACAGTATGTACAGGAAATCAGGGGAGCGGTTGCACCTTAAAATAAAAACAAAATCTACATGGTGTAATATTGTTAACACAGTGAAGTGGTTTCTAAGAAACTTAGAAAGCTAGACAAGGAGGCTATAGCACGTATAACCAGCCAAACAGAATGTTAAAACCATAGGAGGATCGGAGATCTCCAGTAGAGACAGAAACACAGGGATAAAACAAACACTTTATCCACAAATAAATGAATTGGAGGCTTACAGGATCCAAAAGGATATACAGCATAGGGAGTATGTAATCTTCCGATCACTTCTCATCGCCGTTCACTGCTGCTGCTGCACGCCACCCAGACTGCGTCTCGAACAGCCGTCACGTCACTTCCGGAATTCCGGCCGGTTGGAGATGACGTCACGGGCTCAACGTTCTCTCTCTCTCAGTCTCAGGGTCACACTCTTGACTGAGAGAGAGAGAACGTTGAGCCTGTGACGTCATCTCCAACCGGCCGGAATTCCGGAAGTGACGTGACGGCTGTTCGAGACGCAGTCTGGGTGGCGTGCAGCAGCAGCAGTGAACGGCGATGAGAAGTGATCGGAAGATTACATACTCCCTATGCTGTATATCCTTTTGGATCCTGTAAGCCTCCAATTCATTTATTTGTGGATAAAGTGTTTGTTTTATCCCTGTGTTTCTGTCTCTACTTGAGATCTCCGATCCTCCTATGGTTTTACCATTCTGTTTGGCTGGTTATACGTGCTATAGCCTCCTTGTCTAGCTTTCTAAGTTTCTTAGAAACCACTTCACTGTGTTAACAATATTACACCATGTAGATTTTGTTTTTATTTTAAGGTGCAACCGCTCCCCTGATTTCCTGTACAGGCCTGACAAGAAGGCATAGTGTTAGCGTGCAGCAAGTTTGCTGTACGCGTTCCGAAGGTTGCAGTGCGTGGCTGCGAGTGTTAGTTCTTAGTTAGTCAGTACTGGCAAGAGTTAGGGGAATGGGGCAGGCTATTAACCCCTGTAGGCCCATAGGAGTTTCCCCTAAGCCATCAAGGTTGCTGTGCTGTAGGGACCGCCTATAGTACAGTATTGTCCCTGTAGTTATAAGAGTCAGTTAGGGACTCAGCGGGCGCTGCGCCTCCGGGCATCGAGGTGGGCGCAGTTCATCATTGCGGCTGCAGCAGTCCTCTGGGTGGGATCGTCCTGGAGGTGGTTCCGGTGTTCTTCGGTCGCCGGAACCTTTGTGAAGCCAGTAGGAGATCCGAGCACGGGAGTGCTCGGGCAGGTACTATTAAGTCAACAAGTGCACCAACGGGCCCTTAGTTTAATAGTGACTGCGCAGTCACCCACGTTCTCTCCAAGAGTGCGGGACATTGGGTAGGGATTCTCGGGACACTGGGTGGGATCACTTGGTGTTGGGGAAGCATCCTGCGCAACGCAGTAAGTGTCTCCTCTAGAGAGGGACACGGGTTATTATGGTATTGCCATGATATGTTGTCTTGCATGTTCAGAAAAAGTCACTAGTTATTATACATTGTTTGTATGTGTCCTGCGAGGAATCACTCCCCCTATGGTGGGATCCATAGCAGGTGGAGGCGCTGCACCGAGTAAGTGGTTACCCATAGTGTTATAATTGCCCCAGGTTCCCCGTGGCGGAAGCTCAGCCCTCCTGTGAGCACCACACCAATGGCAACATGGTATGTTTCTCCGCACCCACAGTATAATCTGCGATTGGGGGGGGGGGGGGGGAAACCCGTTATATATGCAGAAATTGGGATACAATTAGAGACTGTGTGTATATTGTTTGGAAGGGACAGAAAGTGTTTGGAAGTGACAGAAAGTGTTATAAGTGTAAAAAAGTAGGACATGTTGCCAGTAATTGCAGATCAGCCCTAAGAGAGAGAGTAGAAGAAAAATAATGGAATTTAAAAGGTTTGTTCCTACTGGCCACACGAATAGGTCTTTTAAACCAGAAAATATTATTTTTCCTTCTGTTCTAATGGCAACTAGAAAGAGAATCAGAATAACAGCAGCACAGACCGCGCCAAACCCCCCTTTTTCTCCAAAGGAATGTGCAAAAGATACGAAAAGTTAACTCAAAACTCAAAAGCTCCGGAGCATAAAAAAAAAAAAATTGTTTTAAAAGCAGGTTATTTATGAGAAGTTGATTCGCTGTGTAGGAGAGAAGTTTGTATCTCTGTTCTTTGTTGTCACACTTGTGCTCTCCTCACAAACGCAGGGAAAAGGGGAAGGACCCGTTAGCGAGGTGGGGAGGCCGCAGGGGATACGAAGGGAGTAAGTTGCCGCGCAGCTTGGGATCGGCGCACGTAGTCACGTGACCGCGCCGCTCGCATGAAAATGCGCGACACGTCCGGAGGTGCGGTGCCTACTCAGAGACACGAGTGATCCAGCTGCATGTGCGCGCATGCTCTGACAGCAGAGCGGGAGTGCGCGCGTTCTCAGGCACCAACACGGGGGTTGCTGGGAAGCCAACGCTTCAGCACGGGAGTCTGGAAACGGAAACCAGAAACATGGGCATGGAGTTCAGAACACAAGGTAACATCCAGAGAAGGATTGCTTCTTGGAGAACGTCAAGACTTCTTAAAGGCATAGTGACAGAAACAGCAAGGTGCAGCGAAACTAAACATAACATAAGGGTTCTTAGTCTAATCCATTGGCCAAGGAATTATAAGCCTGCTACCACGTCAAGGTGAACCCTACTAAGCAGGTACCTACACTACCCGACGGTAAACTAACCTCAGTAGTATAAGTGTGACTGTCCCAGTCTTCCGGAATCCGCAGGAGATAAGTAAAGGTCCCAAGGAGGTCCAGACAGGAACAGTATGCGATGAGTACCAGCAGGCACCAAGGCAGGCAGCAAAAGACTAATAGCAGAGAGAAAGTCAAAGAGAGGCTTACTCCCTGTCAGGAGGAAGAGGGCAGGGTTTGCCAGAAAGCAAGATGGCATTGCTTGCTTCAGAATCCTTAAAGTCACAGGACCCTGACTCGCAGCTAGGGGGCGGCGATCAGAAGTAAACAGGTAAGAAAGGGACACGCCGCAGGGGACGTGTTCCACGCATCGTTACATTTGTGGGTCTGTATTGTGGTTTCTGTATTGTGTGTAAACCAGTAAAAACATGTCAATTGTATTTCTATAGGATTAGGATATGTTGCAAAGAGATTTTAAGCTTGCACGTATTGTTTTAATTATATATGGTGTGTTCATAAGTTGATCTAACCTCAGTTTATTTAATTGTCATATTTTTATTTCTAAGAGGCCATATTTTTATTTTTAAGAGGCCATATTTTTATTTTTGAGAGGCCATATTTTTATTTTTGAGAGGCCATATTTTTATTTTTTAGAGGCCATATTTTAATTTTAGAGAGGCCATACATTTTTTGTTTTTATTGTTGTGGAGAGAGCTCCATTTTTAACTTTGAGCTGAAGTTTCAATTCAGTAATTCATATTTAGAAGACTGAGAAGCTGTTTTGTTATCTGCTCGGCACTCTCAAGGTCTTTTTGGCGAAACGCCCGGGCTGGCAAATTGCCCAAGATAAACAAGCTCTGAAATTTTTCTCTGAGTGTCTTTAAAAAAATAACGCTGTCAGTGTGTTCGGCACTGTGCAAAGAGATTATATTACAAAAATTAGTGTGAAGTCCTCTACAAAAGCATTTGACTATTAACTGAATATGTGATGTATTTTATAACTTCTAACCATTTATTTTTCCATAAGTGTTCTATTTTATTATAAGCAGTAGTTACTGTTAAAATCACTGTATAATATATATTTCTAATTCTGCTGATTAAGCAAACAACATCCTAGTTGCTAATTTATTTATTTTATTTGTAGAATGTTTTGCCAGGAAGTGGTGCATTAGGAGTCACCTCTCATTTTTGGATATGTTCTAGGTATAGAGTTAAAGGACAGGTGATACATAGTTGCAAATACAGTTACATAAGTGAGCAGGGTATACATTATACGCAAGGCATTTCACATTTTTGGCAGAATAGTTACAATGGAGTGTTTGGGGTGGAGGCCAGACTGGAATTGCCTAGAGGCATTTGTCTTAGTATAGTAATTGTTTAATTGGGAGTAAACACATTTTTTCCATGACTTTGGGTAGTATTGTAGTGTATGACTTTATTTATATATAGCGTCAAAAATGTACTCAGCACTTCACAAAGAATACAGTAGAGGGAATTATAATAGAATAGTAAGTGCAGCAAAATCAGACAATAGGAAAGGAAATCCCTGCCCTGAAGAGCTTACAATCTAAGGTTTAAGGGAAATTTACAGAGATAGCAGGTGATGGAATAAGTGCTGTAGATGGCAGTGCTTGGCCACAATGGGTGGTAGGAGTGACTGTGTGTGGGATAATAGCCATGAGTGCAGGCTATTGGGATGCTTAATTTGTGCGGAAAGTTTTAAGGTTAGTTAGTATTTAATGAAAAGGTTGATACCATTTGCATCGGAGGAGATGACAGTGAGGCCTGAATGAGAGCAAGTGTGCATGGGGAGAAGAGAGATTGGTCTGTAGTTTGAGACAGTGTTTTTGTCCCCACTTTTGAAGATTGGGACAGCTCTGGTAGTTTTCCAGGTCTTAGGGATATGGCCTGCAGAAAGGATAGAGTTGATTATGGAAGCAATTGGTTTGACAATGGATGAGGTCCAAAGTCTTAGGAACTTAGATTGTAGTACAGTCAAGTCCCCATTAGCTGCTTAGTTTTAAATGTGAGGAGCATTAATAGGAGATACCTCTGTCTATATGCGGATGTTAAGACAGTAGTAAACACATTGATACAAGAATTTATTCCTAGGTTTAAATTATCTCCCTATGAGACACTTATGGGATGACTTATGACTATCAGTAGTTCAAAGAAACAAATTAAGGACCATCTATTGGTAATAAAACAAATAATGAGTATTGTATGCTACTAATATATTTTTTGAGTCTCTCTAGGCATAAGGTATGATAAAAGTGCACCTACGTGAGACGGAGTTAAAGGTCAAGTAGTTCCTAAACAAGCATGCTCTTCATCTTAGATAAAAAGGCCCATACTAACCACCAATACAGCAATTAAAGTGTCAGAGATTTCTTCCTGGATCCACGTGGCTCACATAAAACTCATTCCAGCTCCACCAAAGACCAAAGTCATCTAAAGCACAGCCGCATCAAGTTAACGTTTTGACGAGACATAAACTTTGACCGTTAACCAACGAGGAAAATAAGATACCAGGCAGAGCTTGATCTTATCAGGAACATTTAATTTATTCAAAGACTCAGAACATTTCATTTTTTCAAAGACTCAATATTTTTATTCTTTTATAGTGTGTAGAAGTTAGAATTTTAAGATGTATGCACCATTGGGTCTGCGAAGGTATAACCCACAGAGAGATGACAGGATTGTCATGATGATGCCCAACAGAGCCTTGTCAGCAATACTCATCTGCCTGTGTTCCTTATACATCGCAGATATCTATCACCATGGTCAAGGTAACACTACACTAATTCACCATCTCACCCACAAACATCACAAAGTCTCAGTAATAGAATGTTGTGCTAATTCTCAAAATATATGATGGTAGAGATAGATGCCATTTTTCTTTAGCTAGCAGCAGAAAGGTCACTTGCCTAAAATAAATTTTTTGCATTTTTTGTATCCATTTTTACCCTAGCAACACCAATCATTTATGGGCCAAGTTCCTCCAACAACCAGAAACAAGAGAAAAACACCAAATATTTCAGGGCTGAAAAGTAGTTTATGGAACGAACAATTTTGGGTTAGTTTAGTTCTAAATGTAGGAGTTGGGTTACTATATGACAGGCTTAATACATTAACAGATGTGTTAGATGATGTCCTCAATTACACCACTACAGCTATTGCATCACTAATCCAAGAACAGGTTCAGACCAGGCTTAACAAAAAAAAAACAAACAAAGCGCACAACACTCATCGTGAAAAAATGTAATAAACTATGTTTATATATAAGGTGTTTCAAGGTTATGCGTACATCAAGGTAAATTAATCAAGCATAGAGCCACAGAGTGGCAGTTACCAGCGTCTGCAACCAGGAACCACCAGAGCTTCACTCTCCTTTCCAGCTACAGCCAATGTAAAGGGGGTTAAGGCTGCACACCACAATATAACTAAATAAATAAACATACAGTTTACCGATGCTGCTGGTTCAAGGAAGTACCTGCCAGGCAAAATCCAAAGTACACTGAGGAAAAAAGAGAGCCAGCGCTCTACGGATTTCAAGATAAATGAATTTATTGTGCCACACGACGTTTCAACCAACAGGTCTTTTTCAAGTGATTAGACATACTCAAATGAGGATCTACCTAGTATATCTAAATATGCAAGCAAATATACGACTGCAAGTCAATTTGTTAAGCAAACTATACAAAAACATTGAAAAATTCTTCAAACAGATCAGATATTAGGAAACATATGTAAGGAAACACCTAGATTTGCCTATAAAAGAGGAGAGAATATCAAGGATATTCTTATTAAAGCAGATAAAAAAGAGCTTTATGTGGGTACACATTTTTTAAGTGATCCAAAAGCAGGCTGCTACAAGTGTTTTAATTGTTCGGTATGTAACAGTTTAATGACAGGCGATGTATTTCGTCATCCAAGAAGTGGTGCAAAATTTAAAATTAATAAACGTATCACCTGCACTACTACACAAGTCATATATATTATCAAATGCCCTTGTGGACTTTTATATGTGGGTAAGACGAAAAGGAATCTAAAAACCAGATTTATTGAACATAAAAGCAGGATCAATAATAAATCAGAAAATACAGTTTTTATTGACCACTGCATAGACCACAAACAACCAGTCTCATCCCTTCGTTTAATGGGGATAGAACCAATAAAAAGAAAGTCCACAGGAATTGATATTGATACACTTTTATTACAGCGTGAGACATACTGGACATACACGTTGGACACAGTTTATTCAAAAGGGCTAAATGACTACATATCTTTCAACTGTTTTCTTAATAGGAGATACAAATGTTTCTTAGGTGGCATGGCTGCTGTTGGTGAAAAGCCTTTAAAGTAAGTAAGGGACAAAAGAGATTGACAAGCATTCTATAAGCTTTTATTAAATGTTGTTTTTGCACATATTATATTTTACACTGGAACACACTATACATAGCTACCTCTGATCATATACTATGGTGCACTTATGCATACTAAAAGACTTACATTGCAGATAAAGTGAGAAAGAAGAAAAGCCCATTTTACAGGAGTCAAGGATAACAACAAGATGCCTATGATGACGCAGGACGCAGGAGTACCTCCCACATCGCGACGCAGAAAGAAGGAAGGCTTACAGCTCATAGAGCGAACATACAGCCCCCACAGCATCACGAGGAAAGGATAACCAATCCAGGCAAGAAGACTGACGTCACAGCAGGCCGACAGGGAGACGATGACGACGCTGGAACGCATGCGCATGCACAGAAGAGGATCGTGACGTCACTGAAACGCAAAAACCGGAAGTGGACAGAAAAACCGGAAATAGACTCTCATGGACTATTATGGCTATGCATGAAGGTAGCACTGATCAGGGGCAGCGGATTGGGAGCAGCTGGGGTGATTATTTAACTGTTTTTCACTTGTTATATTAATGTTAGAGGGTATATATACTAGGTAGATCATGATTTGAGTATGCCTAATCACTTGAAAAAGACCTGTTGGTCGAAACGTCGTGTGGCACAATAAATTCATTTATCTTGAAATCCGTGGAGCGCTGGATCTCTCTTTTTTCCTCACTATACCCTCAAGCAGCATTATGAGACGATGGAGCACCCCTGTGCCTCCCAACGTGTTTCTGGACTAAAATCATTCCAATAATTCTCAAAAAACAATGTTTTAAAGAATCAGAGGAGGGACTGACGAAGTTGAGACATTAGGGGGTCTGACATAACAGCATTAGGATGAAGCCATTTTGTTTGAATCCGCCATCTTGTCTTTGTGACTTTCTATGTGAAGAAATCTGTGTGAAACAGACATGGAATGTTTTCGCTCCTAGCTGACTTTATTGATCGTTCCTCATCCAATCAGCTTCCAAATTGAAAGTGTAAACAGGCCAGATATTATGAGAAAGCCTCGTTAGTAGTCTAAGATAAACTGTTTCTCATACAATGTGCCAAGTGGCAGAACTGAATCACATTTAACCCCATAATGATTTTTAGCTTACAGACAGTTATCCAGTATTATTATGTATTACAAAATGACATCAGCTTTAGTATTGTTATGTATTACAAAATGAGGTAATATTAATGGCATGCAAGCCCCCCCATAAAGGGGTGGGGCTTTAGGTTTTAGGGTATAAATATATGGCATAACGTGTTAACTGTTAGAGAGTTTTTTTTTACAAAAGCTGTCTCCGTTGTGCACTTGACTTGAATAACTTCAAGTGTTATTCTGTTTCAAAATAACCTCAGATTGTGTTTTTTATTTACGCTTTTCTCAACCATCACAGAGTTAATAACTTGCTCTGTTATTACCTTTCAAGGTGTAAGTGGACACTACCTGTGTACTACTGTGATCTGTCTTATCACTATATGACTTCGTGGATAGGCTGACTCATTCACACCTACTTGAATGAGAGCACTCCTACCTTTCTCTATCTGCCACAGCTACCCCAGAGTGGTTGTATCTGTGTTATATTTAGCAGACATAGGCCACCTCGGTATATATACTTACCAGGCTGCACCCTATATATATAAACAGGGGAGGTAGCCTACACTTCACGCCGATTATCCAGTGTTTTTTATTTCGCTGCGCTTTTGTGGCTCATTATTGAGTCTAATATATTCTGGATGTCTAGTGTTCTACCCATTTTAGTTGAGTACTTACTCCCATTAAAGTATTTTAATTCATTCACTCCTCACCTCACATACATACCTTTCCATTTCACGTCTGCTGTGATTTATGTATATGTTTGAGTGCTCTCCAGTGGGCTTCTGTTCTCTTTGTGTGTGTTCATAAGTAATAGACACCAATGGGGAGTGACACTACATAAAATGTATGTAGTGTCACTCCATTTTGGTGTCTATTACTTATATGTTTTGGGGTTAATCCCGTTTCCAGTGATTTCACAATATTTTCTGTATACTTTATTGTCTTTTATACTGACTCCATATCTTCACTGAGTTTGAAGTAACTGGTTCAATTCCTGGTGTTGGCTCCTTCTGACCTTGGGCAAGTCACTTTATATCCCTGTGCCTCCGGCACCAAAAATATAGATTGTAAGCTCCATAGGGCAGGGACTGTGTCTGCAAAATGTCTCTGTAAAGCGCTGCGTAAAAACTAGCAGCGCTATATAAGAACATGCTATTATTAGTGGTTTCGTATTCTATACAAGAACAAACAATTATAATTATTATTATTAGAGTCAAGGCAATTTTGGAGCAAAACTAGTGCACTGAAGGCATTGAAGCTTATAGGCACAGGATTATAATGCTTCTCTGGGAGTGAGTGGCCACACTGGACAAAAACAGCACGAGATTTATCTAAGACTAAAACCAATGGGATACCATTTCTGTGATATATCTGGTTCTTTCTAGTTTTGCTGCCAGGAGACATAGATAAATGTTGATGATTCTCCAGGCAATCCAAGTTGAATATTTGATCAAAAATATATATTCTTTTTACATAAGACCAATGTTTCAGTCTCTAGGGGCTTTATTCTGGCTCCCATCAACGTAAACAGGACAAACAAGAACCACATTGCACAGCTTGTTTTCTAATTTTCCTCTCTCCCTACACTGTATTACATCCCTTGTTTGTATATTTTAGATGTCCTACAGAAAAGAAAGCCTTATAGTCTTCGGGACTCGGGCAAGTCGCGGTCCCACGGCTTGCCCCGGACTGGAGGATTATCACTGTGGAGGAGTCCGATCCAGCAGCATAGACCCCCTGCAGCGACATCCCAGCAGCGCTATCTCTTGAGCACTACAGTAAGTCTTTATACATCTGTAATACCATCCTTACTGTATTAGCTCCTACCACCTCTGTTGGGAGGCTAGTCAACAAATCCATCACCGTTTCTGTGAAGAACTACTTCTCCTAATTTCCTCTAAGCCTCCAAACATCAGCTTTAGAGAATAAACTCTTGTTCTTGCCTTCTATTAGTCTGAAATATGTTTCCCTCCTCTACTTTGTTGATATATTTGAAAGTTTCAGTCATGTCCCCCCTCTGCCTTCTCTCCTCCAAGCTTTACATATTGAGGTTGTTTAGTCTGTAATTATACATTTTATGATTTAAACCATGCACCATTTTCGTAGCCCTTCTTTATATAGTCCCTAATTTATTGATATTCTTCTGGGAATATGCCGTATGGTCACATTTACTAAGCAGTCTCTCGCCATTATGTACCAATGGGCATCTTCCGGGACCAGAAAGTCTCTTATGGCAGAAGACAGCTTAGTAAAAATGGCCCGTAGTATCCATAACTGAACACAGTTCTCTAGGTGAAGTCTTATCAATGATCTATAAAGTGACATCATCTCTCTCTTCCTGCTGCAATTATCTCTAACAATACGCCGCTGTCCCAATGACTTTCCCCATTTCTTTGTTACATTGCTTGCCTACTTATAAATCACATGAAATAATGTATATAACGGGTAAATCAATGATTAACCCACCAGGCGCTAAGAAATGGTACAGTCCTGCTGATTTGATTAATATATTCATGGGAAATAAGCATGGTCAACCCCAGACAGAATAAGTATAATGTGCGTGATATCTCTTCCAGCAACTGGCTCACTGCGAGCACCAAAAGAGTTGAGATAAAAAGACTCACGTGGCTGACTTTGGGGTTGTTGACACTGTGCCTGTCCTCTCTGGAATGATGTAGCTGCTCCTGCTAGCAGATCTCGGCTTGATGTAGCATAAATGTTGGGACAGATGTGGCGCCCCAGCACTGTGGAACGCCAATTTCCTCTTCACCGCCAACCCTGCGTCCGCTCCGGCGCGGTGGGTGGTCACCTGACCGGCGGCATCAGCAAGGCTTCCGGTTCATCCACAGGAACAGCAAGTGATCTCCAGCAGCTCGGCGTGCAGGCGACGTAGACAGCGCTGCAGAAATCCTCCCAAGGGGGGTATGATCGCCGCACAGCCACAATGAATCAATGAAGGCTGATGTGTGAATATAGAAAAAGCTTTATTCTCACAGGGTGCAAGCGAATTCTCTTACGCGTTTCAGCCTGAGAGCACATGAAATAATGACTCACGTCACAAGATTCAGTGATTTCCTTATGCAGCCTGAAAATTCACCATTCTTGCTACAGTAATGTCTCAAAAACAGCACTTTTCCTTTTTTCCTTTGTAATTCTTTGCTTTTAAGCTCATTATTTCTCTTCATTATCTTTTTTTAAATCATCTCGTTTAAACCTACAGTATTAAGCAGACCACTCGTCTTAGTTTAATTTGGTTCAAGGTAGGACTACACCTTAATGAAATGTTTTTAACTCATTACTTGCCGCTGCTGTTAGAAGGGTGTATTTTTACACTGGAAATTAAAGTGTGGTGTGAGGGGTTTTGATGGATACTAATGGCAAACGAATTGCCACAGAAGGCAGTAAGTGAGAAACATATTATGGCGCCTATTCTAATAGCTCCAAAGTGTGGCAAAATGCTTCTAAAGTTCCCTTTATAAGCGGATTGGCACGCTTTGCTATTCTGTAAGCCCTTATCACATGTCCAAACTAGGTCTAAATGGCTTTTTTTACAAGTGGTTTAACTCTTGTCTGTCAATCTGATCGGGTTGTCAAAAAAAGGCTCAAACGCACATTTTTTGCCCTAAATTGCTATTATAGTGTATGCAAACTACATTAAAAACTTCACTTTTTTTAACACCATGTAAAGAGTGGCCTGAAATATGGGTTTGGCTGAGAGAACAAACCCATAAAACAGGCTGGAGATGGAGTCGGCAGCATGTCTGGTAATTCCGCCTCTAAGCAAATACAATCCGGGCAAATTACTGTAGCTGTTAAACCGGTTGGTTATGTGATTTGCAATAGAGAACACTGTTTTTTTCCCCCCCACATTTTATTCTGCTTCGTTTGAACATGCCCAAACCATTCGGTTTGGCAAGGACAACTTCGGAGCTACAAAAATAAGCCCATATACAGTAGGTGCAGAAAAGAGACACTGTTTTTTAATAGCTTACATGAATTAAAAAAAAACCCATACGCCCACTCGCCACCTGAGTTTAGTCATAAAACATAAATTCTTTTGGCTGAAAAATTGGTCGGATCTGCTGTGATTTACTATGAAATATAAGAATACAGAATTTTTAACAAATAAAACTGTGCTATGTTCAGGAAATAATTAACAAATAATTAAAATGATCAAATTAAAGGTGAAGGATTCAAAAAATATTGGAATAATTTTTTTTAGTACATGAAATGATGTACCTCTTCCGTCCTTCTCTCCCCTCCCTCTCTCTATATACTGTAACTATATTTTAATAATGAACTAATGTAGTACCCTTTTGAACAGTAGAGCTTTCAATCACAAGAATCATACTTTTAAAAAAAAAGTTCGCTGACAATGCTATTTATTCTGTAGGTGTATGTGTGGCTTCCTTGTGATGTGAGGTTTTCAGGCACAGTAATCTACAGCAGGCGTGCGCTAACTTACCTTCATGCGCCCCCCTTTCTCCTCTCCCCTCGGCTCACGCACCCCCCTTTCCCCCCCCCCCCCCCCCGCATGGCTCCGGCGTCAAATGACATTGCGGGGTCATGTGGCGTCATGTTGCCATGGCAATGGGATGTCACAAGACCCCATTGCCATGGAGACGCGTAGTTGGAACCAAGGTGAATTAAGAGGTTACAGAGGCCTCACGCGACCCCCAGCATTTATTTTAAATGCTTTCGGGGAAGCACGTGGCCTCTGTAACAGCCGTGCCCTCCCCCCAGAAAATCTAGCGCCCCCCACTTTGTGCACCCCTGATCTACAGTACAGATGTGGCCAACATTATTACACTTGCTGGCACATTGCAGCGGAATATATACAACGCACCAGCGGGAGAAGTAACCAATGTTTCAAAGCTGCCTTGCTAGAAAAGGAAAGGGATAATGTGCTATTTTAGCCCCTGGGAACAAGCAAACGAGCAGTGCTGGATTAAGGGACGGTCTGGCTGGGCACTTCCCTGGGACACCAAAAGAAAATCGGGATTACCCATCAAGAAAGACCAAAAAGTGCATACAAATAAATAAATAAAGAATACATTTAAAGTAGAAAAAATGTTTAACCTCTTCACTGCTGAATATTACTAAACATGCAGAAGTGTCAGCAATAAAAGTGTTCCAAAAGTGGGGGAATCAATTAAGAAATAATCAGATTATTATTTTTTTTTTTAAATAGAATACTGTGAAATTTACACTTGGAAAAGGTGGAAAAGGCTGACAATGTGTTTTTAAAAAGTATTGAGGTGAAAATGTACTGGCTTGTGGTAAAAAGTGTAAGAAGGGTGTAATTGCTGAATTACAAGAAAATAGATTTAAAAAATGTCAAAAACAGAAAAATAATTACAGAACAAAACAGGACCAACATAATTATATATACATAGTAATATTAGAACAGCTTACCTTGGAGCAGTTAATACAAGTGTGTCACCCATACTGTATGTCGGTGTTCAATGAAATGCAGTGTCTGGGTTTACAGTGCTGGCATAGTTACTGTCTGACTTGCCCCTATATCTTATTTAGCCAATAACTATAAGACTTGTTAAAGGAACTATCCCACACACTGTAAATGGACATAATTGTTTATACTGTACTGTATGATGGAACCTTATAAGTTGTACATTTTAATTATACATTAATCATTTATTTTCGAGAGAACATTAAGCAGGACAGTCAATTAGATTGTAAGCAAAATTCATATTCATGTTGTTGCACAGGAGAGGGGGGAGATGGGGGAGTGGGGTGGAGAGTAGGATAGGAGAGGGGTGAGGAGGAGAGTAGAGGGGGAGGAGAGGGGGAGAGAAGAGGGGGAGGAGAGGGGGAGAGAAGAGGGTGGCTGAGGGGGAGAGGAGGGAGGGGAGATGGGGGTAGGAAAGGTGGGAGAAGGGGAGAGGAAGGAGGGGAGGGTTGAGGAAAGTGGGTAGTGGGGAAGGGGGAGAAGGGGAGGAGGGGGAGGAGAGAGGGTGGGGAGAGGGGGTGGAAATGAGAGGTGGAGTAGAGGGGCGTCGAGAGGGGAGGTGGGGAGGGGGGAGGACAGGTGAGGGAGGAGGGGAGGGGTGGAGAGGGGGAGGAGATGGGGAGGGGGTGTGGAGGAGCTGGGGAGGGGGGTAGAGAGGAGAGGTAGGGGCAGGAGAGGGGGAATGAGAGGGGGAATGAGAGGGGAGGAGAGGAGAGGGGGTGCATAGGTGAGGAGAGGGGGAGGGGAGGTAGGAGAGGGGGAAGGGGAGAGGAGAAGGGGGTGGAGAGAGGAAGGGACGGGAGTGAGGAGAAGGTCAGGTGGAGAAAAGGGGTTGGAGAGGGGGGAGGATCGGAGAGGAGGAAGAAGAGGGGGGAGGAGAGGGAGGGAGAAGATGGGGGTGGAGAGGGAGGAAGGAGAGGGAAGTGTGTTGGAGAGGAGAGAGAGGGGTGGAGAGGAGTTGGGGTGGGAGGGGACGAGATGAGGGGGGTGATGGGAATGGAGATGAGGGGGTGATGTGTGGTGGAAAGGGTGGAGAAGAGAGGGGGTAGAGAGGGGGAATAGAGAGAGGGGTGGAGGAGGAGGGGGAGTAGAGGGGGGGTGAGGGGGCAGGAGAGGTTTACAAAACGCATAGGAGGTTTACCTCTGTTTACATGTCTTGTGATTAAAGATTTTGTATTCGTATCATTTTTACTGTAGTCTGCTATTTTTTCACTTCTACCTGGATCCTGCTTCAGCAGTTGGAAAGCTCTTTTCTCTACTCAGGAAGTGGGTGATCGTTTAGGGCAGGGTTTCCCAAACTTTTTTTTTAACTTCTTTTTCGTGACCCACTAAAAATGTTATCGCCTATACTGGCCTATAGGGCCTGCAAAAGACACACACACAGCCACTGATATACACACACATACACACACACACACACAGCCACTGATACACACACAGCCACTGACACACACACCCAGCCACTGACACACACGCAGCCACACAGACACTGCTACACACACACACACACACACATACTGCTACACACACAGAGACACTGCTACACACACAGAGACACTGCTACACACACAGAGACACTGCTACACACACAGAGACACTACTACACACACACACACACACACACACACACACACAAACACTGATAAACACACACAGACACTGATACACACACACTTACACTGATACTGATACACACAGACACTTATTCACACACAGACACACACACACACACTGATACAGATACACACAGATACACACACACACACTCGCTCTCCCCTATACGCACACAGACACAAAAAGTGAATTACAGGCAACGACGGATGTGAGTGACTGGAGGGGTGGCCAGGGACACTTGGGTGGGAGATGGGGGGGGGGGTCAGGGACACTTCGGTGGGTGGGAGGGAGGGGGCCAGGGACACTTGGGTGGGTGGGAGGGAGGGGGCCAGGGACACTTGGGTGGGAGGGAGGGGGCCAGGGACTCTTGGGGGCCAGGGACACTTGGGTGGGTGGGAGGGAGGGGGCCAGGGACACTTGGGTTGGAGTTAGGGGGCCAGGGACACTTTAGGAGGCCAGCTCTCCCCCTGCATCTTCCAGCTCTCCCTCTACTGCATCTTCCAGCTCTCCCCCCTGCATCTTCCAGCTCTCCCCCCTCCTGCATCTTCCAGCTCTCCCCCCTTCATCTTCCAGCTCTCCGCCCCCTCATCTTCCATCTCTCCCCCCCCTGAATCTTCCAGATCTCCCCCCCCCCTATATCTTCCATCTCTCCCCCCCCTACATCTTCCATCTCTCCCTCCATTTGCCTACCTTAGGCAGCTGCAGGTTCGGCGGCAGGCACGCGCTCAGTAGCAGAAGGCACAGGAAGTGCCGTGAGTTGCTGTGAGCAGGCTCTGGGGGGGGGGGGTGGAGATGAGCCGGGGACCGGGTGCCGGAGGGAGAGTCGGGGTGTCGGAGGGAGGGAGAGCCGGGGGGAGAGCGAGCCGAGGACCGGGTGCCGGAGGGAGGGAGAGCCAGGGTGCCTGGTGCCAGAGGTAGGGCCAGAGTGCCAGGGGAGCCAAGGCCAGCCCCCTTCTACCTTGACCAATCCCCTACGGCCCACGCTCACTAGCAGCAGGCACAGGAAGTGCCGCGAGCTGCTGTGAGCGGCACTGGGGGGGATGGAGAGCGAGCCGAGGGGGGAAGGAGAGCGAGCCGGGGCCGGGGAGCTGGAGGAAGGGGGTGTCGAGTGACGGGGGAGCACCGGCCGGGCTGCTGAATCCTCCCCGTCGCCCCCGCGCCCCGCCACCGACACATTAAAAAAAAACGGGAACATGGAGGATAACCCGGGACATTTCCGGGACAGACCGGCAACCGGGACAGCACACGAAAAACCGGGACTGTCCCGACAAAACCGGGACGACTGGTCACCCTAGCTCAGGAGACCCCTTTCTCCCGCACACTATTAATAAAAATACATTCAAGTTTTGTATACGTACCTTTTTGGTTTAATAAAGTATTGCTTTTTATATGAGCATATGTGGATGTCGCCCTTATTCTTGAGCAACAAAAGAGGGATTGACTTGTGACAGCTTCCCTCAGACATCACTCTACCCCCACAAGCTGACCCTAGAGGTTAAAGGGATGGTTTGCAGGAAAGAGCTGAAAGATACTGTGATAGGATTTGCTCACACTTGCCCGTGTGAGTAGAGCTGTTATCAGCTTTATTTTATTTATTCCACATCACCCTGATATTTCCCGTGTGCAAGGTTTTATGACTGATTAGTTTACAAGTTATACTCATTTATGTATCTTTATTTGTTTGTTCCTATGCGCTCACCACAGCTCTAAGACTAGAGTCAAACTGCCACCAGAAAAAACTGGATTGAAAATATTCCCCTCGGCCAGTACAGACAATTGAAAAGGAACTGTACTGAGAATAATGTCTTCTTAGAACAATCCAATATTCTCACTAATACATTTATAGAAAGGAAATATAAAAAAACTAATATATAAGAGGCTCGAAATAAAACTATATCTTTAACAAGAGACTCGATCCTTACTCCGAACAAAATCCAGACCAAAAAGAACTTTGAGATGCCATTTATAACACAATATAATAAAGAAGCATGAAAAATAAAACACATCCTCAATCAACACTGGCATTTGTTGAAAAATTACCCCATTTTTGGAGGTCAAATTTCAGATACAGCACAAGTCCTATTTAGGAAGGCTCCCAATATTAAAAATAGATTAGCTCCGAGTGCCCTAAAAAATAAAAAATAAACTATTATCCCTGGGTGGTTAGATCTTCCTAATGGATTTTTCAATTGCAAAAATTGCACAGCTTGTGGCTATAGTTCCATTCCAGGGAATCACTTTAAATCCAATGCAACTGGAAAAAATTACAAAATTAATAGACATATAAATTGTAGATCTAAATTTGTAGTGTATCTCCTGGAATGTTCATGTGGTCTACAGTATGTGAGGAAGACCATCCATCCAATACGAACAAGGATTTTAGAACACTTTGGAAATATAAAAAGAAAGTTGGTTACACATAGCGTGTCTAAACACTTCCTTACGGTCCACAATGCTGACCCTAAGGGGTTAATATATAAAGGGATTGAACAGGACATGCCACATTTGAGAGGCGGGGACTGAAATATTGACTTAATAAAAAGAGTCATTTTGGAATTACCAATTAGGCAAGGCTAGGAATTACTATGTCACCTGCCAGTCTGAATATTGACTTTGACCTGAGTGCATGGGCGTCCGCAGGGGGGGGGATCACTCGCAGTCCTGGCCGTGCACAATGAAGTCTCAAAAACAATTCCCCTGCCGGACTCCCCACCCAACCTGATTGGCTGGCGCTTTGCCAGGATTTTTTTTTTTGGCTCGCAGCCAGGCTCTGAGCTGTTAAGCCGCCATTTCTTCTAGAGCAGGTAAGCAATGTCCCATGTCCTCCCATGCTTCTCCCCTGGCCTCCTTTGGCCCCCTCACTGGCCTCCCCTGGTCTCCCCACGGCCTCCCCTGGTCCCCCCACAGCCTCCCCTGGTCCCCCCACGGCCTCCCCTGGTCCCCCCACGGCCTCCCCTGGTCCTCCCACGGCCTCCCCTGGTCCCCACATGGCCTCCCATGGTCCCCCACAGCCTCCCCATGTCCCTCCAAGACCTCCCCTGGTCCCACCATGGCCTCCAGAGGTCCCCCCATGGCCTCCAGAGGTCCCCCCCACGGCCTCCCCTGGTCCTGCAACGGCCTCCCCTGGTCCCCCCATGGCCTCCCCTGGTCCCCCCACGGCCTCCCCTGGTCCCCCCACGGCCTCCCCTGGTCCCCCCAAGACCTCCCCTGGTCCCCCCAAGACCTCCCCTGGTCCCCCCATGGCCTCCCATGGTCCCCACACGTCCTCCCCTGGTCCCCCCCAAAGCCTCCCCTTGTCCCCCCAAGACCTTCCCTGGTCCCACCATGGCCTCCAGAGGTCCCCCCACGGCCTCCCCTGGTCCCCCCAAGACCTCCCCTGGTCCCCCCACGGCCTCCCCTGGTCCCCCCAAGACCTCCCCTGGTCCGCCGACGACCTCTCCTGGACCTTCTCTGGCCCCCCACAGCCTCCCCTGGACCTCCCCCTATGTCTCCCCTGGTCCCCCCCCCCCTGTCTCCCTCTCTCCCTCTCTCTGTCACCCTGCCTTGCGCTCTCTGTCACCCTGCCTTGCGCTCTCTGTCACCCTGCCTCGCTCTCTCTGTCACCCTGCCTCCCTCTCTCTGTCATCCTGCCTCGCTCTCTCTGTCACCCTGCCTCCCTCTCTCTGTCATGCTGCCTCACTCTCTCTGTCACCCTGCCTCACTCTCTCTGTCATCCTATCTCGCTCTCTATGTCTCACACTCTGGATCTGGATATCTTATTTACCCTATATATCTTAACTGTACCTATACATGTACCTATACTGTACCTACACCAAAATAACCTATACTGCTTTCTTCCAGATCTGACTCTCAAGCTTCACACGGGAGAAAGCGGAATTCCCCCTAACGCAGAAGACTTTCTGCACTTAAGTGCCAGAGTGACATGGCAAGTTCTACAGGCACCCACCAGATCCGGCAACCCTGAGTAGCTGCTCTTTTTTGATGTCATAACTACACTTTCACAGTTGCTTTATTAACCTGCTTTCTCAAATTTGCTTGAAAATGCACTCACCACCACTTTTATGCCGGGCACTGGCCGTTAAAATTATGCCCCCCCCCTGAAAAAATTTCTGCGGACGCCCATGCCTGAGTTTATTCCTTTAAGGAAGATAGGAGTCAAATATGTGCCTAATTTTGTCTAGTCCCAGTGTTCAGTTAATTATATATATTTTTTTATATATAAATTTACTAAAGTCTTCTAACCTCCGTCTCTATTCTATTGTCTATTACAGATGTGGAAATATCATAATTATTATTAGAGTTTTAGCTATTTTAATATTTTATTATAGTATTTTATTGTATTTTATTGTATTTTTATCATTTTTGCACAGAGAATTTAATATTGTATCGGTCTCTGTGTTATTTCACTATTAACTATAGCATCATAGTATCACGATAGTAACACATTAATCGTTACTTTATGGTCTATCTAGACATTTAGTTTCCAATATGCCTGCAGTCACCAATGAACTGACTGAGTAGGGTATTTAAAGACATTACAACCAATCAAAGACACTCCTGATGAAACCTTGCTAAAGGTGAAACGCGTAGAGTGAATCCGGTCACTGCTGAGTGGGATGCTACACACAGTGCTGCCTTCTTGTCTACAGACCTTCCTCCTGTCTATCATCCGGGGATCCTAACACACTATGTGAGTGTGTTTTACTATATAGTTACTTTATATAAAGTTTTAATCAGTCTACACTATTTCTGGCCTTTTTATCCCAAACCACAAAGGTTCCTATACCTGTTAATATCATTTGGTACAGCACCGCAAAGATACCTTTACATACACTAGAAGATTAAGAAATTTGTGAGTACTAATTTAGTTGGATTTAGGAGAAATCTACTTAGAATCACCAAAAACATATTGCACCATTGTTTGTATGTTTTTTCTCCACATATACCTGCGCTCCCCAAAACACCTGGACACTTGAGAAACACATGGATTGAGAAAGCAATCTACAATAGGGTTTGAGCTGTTTGTTTGTATTTGGATATTTATTTTATTTTTCACTTCACTATCACATATTTGATGCACCTTTTAACGTGAATTAAGCACTATTTTTCACTAATATTCACCTATATTTTTCACTAATATTCACCTATATTGCTCCTGTGGTTCTGTGACATTATGGTATATGTTTTAGACTTATGTCAGTTAAGTAGTTCTAACAGTTGCAACCAATGAGAAATTACTTAAGGCCAGTTCTCCTTACAATCTGTTACTCCACCTCTGACGAAGCTCCATTTGTGAGTGAAACATGTACTGTAGGGCATCATGACACAATGATGTCATAACCAGGAAGTGATTTGCAGCTCAGCAAGGGGCAGAGAGGGAAAGTTTCGTGATTTGTTATGCATCCTAGATCAGACTCTCACTTGGGTTGGTAATGCTAGCTACTACAACTATTTAGTACCACACAGCTACCTGTCCAGTTCGTGAGTGGCAGCAACCACAACTCTCTTGATTCTAGTGACACCTACTGTAGCAAGAGGGTGGCTGTTTTTTTTTTCTTTTATGACCCTAAGGCCATTATATATTCCTGTGTCTGCCCTCCCTAAATCATTTGGCAAATGGGTTATACATTCATACCCTGTCTGTACCTAGTAATTATCATAGTCAAAGGAACTGTTGGCACCTAATCCTATTATGGCTACTGTATATTTCTGCCTAGGTCCCTAATATATTAATTGGTATATAGGATATTTACTTAGGCATACAGGTATTAATCACAACCCTCTTGAATTTAGTATGTTCCTTAGCCAAAGGGTGGTCTGGGTTACTTAATCCATTAAGGCTACCTTCCATCTGTGCCTCTGTTCATATTAATGCAATTGGCATACAGGTAATTTACCAAACTGCTGGCTATTGTGTAATTACACAGATAATAGTAAAGAACCTGAGCGCTTCACATTTTCCTGGGTTTTTTTTTTAAAAATGTAAAGGTAATGCAGTTGCTGTGGTTTAGTTAGATTTTGCAAAGGCTCTTGATACAGTCCCACACGAGGTTAGTGTACAAAACAAAGCAAATTGGACTCAGTAAAAATATTTGCACCTGGATTGAAAACTGGTTGAAGGATTCACAACATAGAGTTGTAATAATTAGAACTTTTTCATGTTGGGCTAAAGTTGTGATTGGAGTATGTCAAGGATTGGTACTGTGACCCGTGCTTTTTAACTTCTTTATTAAGGATCTTGCATTTGGCATAGAGAGCACATCACTTTCAGCTCTCCCCAGATGACAGGAAGATGCAAATGTCACTAAATAAAAAATCATGGAGCTGAGATACGTCAATCACTGGGGATATATAACTGCTAAAGAAACTCAGTGGCCAATTTAGTAAACTTCAATACAGTAAGTGACGTATTGACGGTTTTGGGCACTTTTCTAGCGAGTTTGCATGTGTAGCTATTCAGAAAGCTTCAATAACTTGCCAAACTCGATAGAAAAGTGCTTCTTCCCGATCGGTAGAGCTCCCACTCAGACAAACTGAGCAATAGCTCAAAAAATGTTCAGTTTATCTGGATCCTAAGAGATTTTAGAGTGATTTGACATGGCTGGTAATCTATTTTAAATGTAAATCAGTCAATGTCGGCATTTTCATGGTGTGGGAATTTCTGCATGTTAGTCAATATGTGCAAATGTCTTTCTCACCTCTACAGAATGTGCTAGGAATGAAGTCTTACCTTCATATACCAAGGGTGAAGAGGTGTATTGTTAAACAAATCCTGCATTCTCAGAGGGAAGAAGTAAACATTATTGAAAGACGAGAGGGTTGGGAAACTCTGGCGAATTCTGTTCATATCGTCTTGCGAGGATATGCTGGTCAAACCTTTCATGAAAAAAGCCACAGGCCTATCATGGTACACACGGGCTGCTGACTCGAGGGCACATAAGACCAAGGAAGGGAGCTCCATTCTGTCAGTGGTCTCCATAAATATAATACCTTTTCCTTTGCTCAGAACGACCTCTGGTATGATGTTCTTGGATTGTATAGGCCTGCAGAAAATGCAACTCTGCTTGTAGACGAATGCATAGAAGAAGAAGAAGGAAAAGGCTATATTGACAGAAAGAAGTAAAGGACCTTTAGGGATTTTAACGTTGCCATATCTGGTGATCAATCTGCAGAAGAAAATAATAAGAAATGTATATAAAATTAAGAAGTTCTGATGAACATATGTACAGACGAGAGTCAGGAAATATTGGAGCAACAGAAGTGCACAGAACCTTTTTATTTCAACTTAATTTTTATTTGGGCTACAGAAAATAAAAAGGGAACATTCAGGACCACATCTAGCAGTTTCTGCATCATATCAAATATGGACCAATCGATCCCAATTTAACTTTAAATTTGACCAGAAATGATGGGGTCAAATTAACAGCAATTAATAAAAACACAGATACATAAATAGACCAGATACATACATAGGAAAAGAGGGGAAGGAGAGGGGGGACACCTTCTTTATTAGCTTTAGGTTTTTAACATGTCTATTTTCCTGTACCTATTATCTATAAGAATTACTCATTGTTCTGACACTGATCTTGCCCAAAAAACCACGGGGGGAGGACGACTTTGCCATGCTAAATAAAGGCCAGTTCTCTGTTGTCTCTCTGCCCCCCTTCTCCGGCCAACCAATGATCTCAGATCTGGGAAAACTTATGGAAGATCTCTCTCAGGAACGCAGTGAGTTTCCCTGGGGTTAGAGCGTACTGGGATTGTGGGTTTATTCATTTTTATTTTCAACTGGCACCAGTTGTTTGGAGGTTAGAGACCCCTCCTCCCGGGGTTTAAGCTCACTCACCCCACTTTTTAAATAGATGTTTTTTTTCATGTTCCTCTGTGGACAGACCCACTGAGGTCAGTCTCCCTCCAGCGGAGGTAAATGAGAATGTGCATAGGTAGTGTTAGGACCTGCTTACTGGTCATGCCTTGGCATGGCTTGCAGGCTTATGACGCTTTAACCAAAAGGTTTAACTCAATAACCCTTACTCATGAGAATACTGACATTGAGGTATTTAACTATATATATTTTTCACACTGGATGTAGCATTAGGTATTTTTGTATTTTGTTGTATACATTTGGCCACGCTCAGTAGCACTCCTTTTGATATATATTTTCACATGTCTTAGACAGGTCTACTGTATATATATATAAATAAAAAAATGTGGTGATAAAGATCTCTCTCCGGGATCGAAACGTTGGACTTTTTGTGCAAGTATTTGTGTACTTTAATACATTTTTTCATTACTGAACTGGTGAGTGCTTTTGTCTCTTTACCTTTCAGGTATTGTACTGTATGTTGTGTATTTGTATGACCTTAGCACCAGCTACTACTACTCCACCACTGGAGTGCAGGATATCTATCTATCTATCTATCTATCTATCTATCTATCTATATATGTGGTGGGATCTGGGATTAGAGCTTACCGGAATTGTGTGTTTATTGTCCTTCAGTACTAGTTGTAGCTGGGTCACACCATTACCAACAGCACCACTTTTAACTGATTTAATCACCCCCAAAGTCACCAGCAGCACCATAAATGACCTCCACCTCTTCTTCTGTCACCTATCTTTCTACTTTCCAAAATTGTATTCAAAATATAACTCATATTTCTACTCAGTAGCAGATTTACAATTTTGCCACCCTTAGGTCCAATGAAATAAACCAGGCACAAAGCCCAGAAAAAACGCTGCACCACAAAAAGCAAAAAGCAAAAGGGAGATAATAAAAACCATTTTAATGTGCCAAAAAAGAGAGAGGGTTACACTATTCATTAGTTATCCACTCTCAACGTTTTTTGCACACAGAAAATTTAGCTTCAATGACCCTTTACTCTGCAAGTGAAGAAACTCCTGTGGTTGTGGTTCTGACAAGGGAGTGACTATTATTGTTCATTCAACTGTGAGTATTATTCCAATTGTTGCTGAATTTATATGCTGTACTGGAGGGGTGATCTCTATGCGTTTGAATATATATATGGTCAGACAACCGCAATTCAATGCTAAATCCTCTACAAGTACATTATAAATTCACATGGTCAAGGCTTGCATAAGGGTTCCTTTCTGCTTCTTGTCTACCATATCACCTTATTGGATTATAGAAAGTATTCCGGATTTGTATCAGTGGAATTCTTTCTCTATAGTTAATCCCATATATTTGACCCTCAGTTTTTTCCCCTATCCAGGGTAATCTATCACCTTTAGGCCCATACTTTTTCGCAGCCCCTAAATCTTTCGTCTCACTTACACACACACGCACACACATGCACTTACTCTGACACACACACTTACTCTGACACACACACACAGGCTCACACACAAGCTCACAGACACTTAAAAAAAATCTTTTTATTAGGGCACTAGGGCCTCGTCCAGGGTGGGTAGAGGTGCGCTGGCGCTCCAGCGCTGCGCCCTGCTCGGCCTTGATTTTCCTGGTCGGCTAGGTGCGCGCGCGTCTTGGGGCGCGGCCTCTACGTCACAGAGCTGGTTCGCCCTCATTGGGCGAACTGCTCACGTGACGTGCTTGCGACCGGCCAATTCAGATTTGCTCGCTCGGCAAGCGGGTGAGCGACGAGCAGGCGCGCCCGAGCGCTCACGCAGGCCACGTGCATTGTCGCAAAGTGTCTAGCGTTAGCGTGCGCACCTGCTCAGCGCCACGCTGTACGAGCCCTTACAGTACACTCTTGTACATATTATACATTTCCATTTTTACATGGTGAAGCATGCTTATTGACAATGCATTTTTTTGTTACAATAGTTTCACATTTTGTAAGTTCCCCTTTTTGCTTATTTTTTATTAACATAACAACAATTTTTTTGTAAAAGAAAAAAAAGAACAACTTTATTGTATATTGTCAACCAATATGTAACTCAAACTTAAATATTCAGTTTCTGGTAAATCAGACACAGACACTGACACTGACACTGACACAGACACTCTCACTGACATTAACACTCTCATAGACACTCTTACTGACACTCTCACAGACACTGTCACAGACCACTGACTGCGCTCTTGCCTTACCCTTTCTCTACCCAATGTAAGCCGGAAGTTGACACGACTTTCAGCATCTGCAGGGAGAGGAAGGACAGCAGATAGCTACGTGGTGTGCCGACGCACCATCGGTCCTGGGACAGCACGGGAGTTGTGCCAGCTCCCCCCCTCCTAATGGTTCTCACCACCTGGTGGTCGCAGAACCCAGGTTGAAAATCACTGCAGTATCGTTTACACTTTGTAGTACTGCACATTAGCGCCCCATTTTTCTTCTTTTTTTCAATACACATATTGTAATACCGCCCTCCCACCAATACACAACCCCCCTCTATTAATGACGAGGCCAGTTGAGAAACCTGGGTAAGCACACACACATCTCTCACCTCAGGGCGGCCCTGCCGTCCTCTGCTGCCCTTCTTCTGCAGTGCACTGCGCGCTTCCTCCTCCGCTGACTTGAGGAAGCTGGGTAAGTAAAGAGTACTTTTTTGGTTCTGCAGCACACACACAACCTCCCTTCCCCAGTACACATACCCCCCTTTCCTCAACCCACAAAATACCCCTCCAACACAACCTTCCCCACCTCCAGCACACACAAAATGGCACCCCTAGCACACACAAAATGGCACCCTCCTCTCCCCCCCCCACACACACACCAAACGAAGCCCCCCTCACAAAACGTAATTCCCCCCTCCAAATGGGACCTGCCCCCCACAAAACAGAATCCCCCCACCGACAGAAAAGAATCTGTCCCACCCCCCAAAACAGAAACCCACCCCACAAAAAAGAATCCCCTCACAAAACAATCTGTCCCCCCCATAAAGCAGAATCTGTTCCCCCCCAAAACAGAATCGCCACCCCCCGAAACAGACCTTCCCCTGCAAAAAAACAGAATCCCCCCCAACAGAATACCACCCCAACAGAATACCCCACAACAGAATACCCCCCCCAAAAAAACAGAATCTCCCCTCACTCACTTTAGTGGATGCTCTGTTGCCTTCTGCTCTTAATGGTTACCTGGCTGCTCTTAATGGTTGCCTGGCTGCTGCTCTCTGACCTTTCCTTCCACAAGCAGCTGTATAGTGTGGCTCAGACAGACTTGAAACATTGTTCCCACACTATACAGTTGCTTGTAGCCCCGCCCATTCATCTGTCTCCTCCAATCCAGGCTCAGGGGAGGCGGCGAGCTGAGGACTGTATGTGACTCATGATGCAGGGAAAATCTGCTGCAACCAAAATCTGCCGCTTTCGGCCCGGGCCTAGCGGGCCTTAGTGGCAAATCTAAGACTGCGGCCAGGCTGGGAGAGGGCGAACTGGCGCTCGTGCGCGGTGACGTCGCGCTCCCTGCTCGGCCGGGAGATTTGTGGCTGGCTAGGTACGCATGCGGGGGCGCGGCCAAGATGTCACAAAGCTGTTTCGCCCTCATTGGGCGAACCACTCACCTGACGCGCCAGCGAAACGCAAATTCAATTTTGCTCGCTTCGGCAAGCAGCTAAGCGCCGAGCATGCACCGGTGCTCACTCACGCTGGCCACACACATTGCTGCACTGTGTTTCATCACGGCCAGCATGAGCGTGAGTGCCCGCTCAGCGTCACCCTGGCCACAGCCTAAGGCTGCCGTCTCAGTCACTGCCACAGCGCACGGCTCGGCGTGCGCTGTGCGTGTAAGCACCGCCCCTCAATGGGGCTGGGCCCAGTACGCACCTTCCCGCTGAAGGTGCAGCCGCGCCGTACTGAAAGATTTTTTAAACTCAATAAAACTTGCGACAGAGGCGTGGCCACGCCCCCACCGGTGGTTCACCTAGTGAGGACGAACCTGACGAGTGACGTGATGGCCACGCCCCCGCAAATCCCCGACCACGCCCCCTCTCGTCGCAAGCTCCCTCTCTCCCCTCAGACCGCAGATCGCGGTTAGCGCGGTGCACGCGCCGCCCCCCCCCCCCGCCGGGCACGCGTGTCACAGACATGACTGGGACCGCAGCCTAACACTGTTTCTACTACAGTATTAGACATGGGGTTATTCCACATAGTAATTAGGTTTGTTTCAGCTTTACTTATGTTGCTGTTTGTTGGAATATTCCATGCACAATGTGGAAAACAATTATTGTTATATTCCCTCTTGATGGGGATGTATATATGTATCATTTTCCCATACAACCCTATATGATTTCTATGAGTCGTTTTGGTCTTTTTAATTATGGAACATTACATGTCTAAACTATCTATTGTTTATGGGACATTTTCCTGTTCTATTTCAACCATTATGATTTCATCATTATTTTGTTTTTACTTAAACAATATATATTGATTATATTTAGTTTCCATATATGGTTGAGCATTGTTTGCTATTCCTCCTTGAATTCCTGCCTCTCCAGAGGTATCTGGTATGGAAAGTTAGATTACCTTTTGTGATGTGGACCCACACATGACCCTGTTGATTACCTTTTTGCAATTATGGTTATGAATTACATGACATCATACTTTATTAATAATATATATTTTTTCTTGTCCATATCCACCTTTTCCATTTCCTCTCCTATCTTCCCCTCCCCATTTCCTTCACCCCCCCCCCTTTTCCTTTTCTCCCCCTCCCTCCCCCCCTTTTCTCCTTCCCTCTTCTCCCTCCATTTCCCTTTCCCACCCCCCCTTCCCCCTTTCCTTACAGACTGCAGACAGATCACACAGGCAGAACTTTGAAAAAAAAAAGACAGCTAAAAACACTGCTAAGTCGATCGGTTTGGCATTTTCCTACCGAACGGTATGTGAATTGCGATAACTCTTTCTGAATACCGTGATAACACAAACGTCAGACCATGAGGTAGGTCATGCCAAACCGTTTGAGTTTGATTTTATCGAAGCTACCTGAATAGGCTCCAATCTCTCTCCAACAATTCAGGCCTGTTTCAGCCTTTTTGGCCATGCAAAAAAGTCTTACCAAATTCCAAAACCTACAAATCTCAGCGGAACGGGTGCTTTCCACTTGGGAATGCACAAATCACAGCTACTAGAATATGCCCCAGTGAGGCATTGATCATTTCTTCTTATTGTACTTCACTTAGGGCCTAAGTCTAAGTCTTGGGCCAACCAAATCCTATTTAATCTTCCCAAGCTCATCTTCCAGTTCTTGCAGTACTGCTTCACTTCACTTCACTGCTTCACTTCAGAGTCCGGCAATATTTGCATCAAATTGGCTACAAAACAGCATTATTGCATATTTAACAAAAGCCATACTTTGTTTAATTTTTCATCAAGTTTAGCTCTAATACTTTATGCTGGTATTCTGTTGTTACAATGAGGAATCAGTTGTTTTAAACAGATTTTATCAGGTAAAGCCCACTTTTACATAAGCCATATTTGAATGCCCTGAAACACCATTAGACAGAGTACTTATTACAAAAAATATTAAGATTTAAAATAATTTTCTAGAAAACTACACATATTACGCTATTTCATTTTACAATGAATCACAAAATAAACGTTATTAAAAAATAATTGATATTAACCATTTATACTCAACGAAAAAATGTCTCTGCAATGCCCTATGATAAAACATAATTAGATTAAAAAAGGAATAATTTAGACTTTTGATGAATGGTTTACTTTATTTATGCCATTTCATTAAATTATTATTTCCTGAGACGTAAAAGTTCTCAATATACCATATCTCAAATATTCTCAATATACCATATCTCAAATATTCATTGAAAAATGATATTGCAAACTTGAAAGAAGTGAAGATGCTGCCATCTTGGATTTTAAATGTCAGCATAGAAGTACAAGAGTGACAGACGTGCATTGTGATTCATTTATAAACCTTCATGCTTTTGCTTCGGCAGGGACAGCACCAACCTTCTTTATTCCACTTTTTCTAGACTAGTAATTTCTTTTATTGTAATTCAGCCTACGATAATTTGCAGTTGGCTAAATGACAAATTCAAGATTGTTGTCAAATCCAAACTAGCCTCCTCCTTATTCCTGTCAAGCAATACTATATTATCTTAGCCATTATCTTTTACATGTTTTTTCTAAAGTCCCTTCAAAGTACATTCTGTATATTATTTTATATTTACTTTGTAAGGCTATATTTTAAGATATCTATAAACTTGCCTTTATATGAATCCTAACTTTTATTGTTGATCTGCACAGTTACTATACATAATTAAAGACTACACATCTTGTTTATTGTGTACAATAGAACAAGGGATATTGAGCGATTTTTCCCAATATAAACAGTATACAATGTTAAAAAAACACGAGGAATATATATGATGTGCCTCAGATCTCAGTATTTCCCATTTAGGGTACAGTATACCAACAGAAAATAAATTGTGGCATCCCGAACCCACAGAAATAAAACTAACTTATGTTGAATCAGCAAGTTATCTTCACCAATTAATGGATAGTTGGAATGTGCACAGTAACTCTAGAGACCAGAGACAAGAAGTAGGTAAAATAATGTGTATTTAGAGTTACCGTCCTTGACTTGGATGGCAATTAATGGGCAATTTTACGCATTTCCTGCATAGTTTCTAAGCAAATATTAGGGGTTGCTGCTTACTTTTACTTTCAGTATCTGACACACGACCCGTCAACTTTTACTGATTTTTCTGTGTGTCACTGAGTGGAAGTCGGCCTCACTGATTATCATTAGCGATATGTAGATACCATAGATTTCAATGTAGTCTCACTGCCAAAAACTTTTCCCTTAAAATTACATTTTACAGGGTGAAGAACCTGAAAATCTCACTGATTCCAGTCCTTGGAGGTTTGCATCTCCGTGACCCCCTAATCTTATGTTCTACCACAGAAACATGATGGAAACGGCATTCGTTTTAAAAACTAAAAACACGCCATTACCAACACACAGGCTTCTTGTATTAAATGCAAATAAAGTGCCTGGAACAAGGAAATGTAAGAAGTTATTTTGTCAGTGTAAATATTAACAATGGATATTGTACTACATTGTATTGACATACTTGAAAACGAGGTAACGCTCAATGTTTTACTTCCTGGTAAAACATTTTTATAAATAAATGAAATCATCAGTATTAAAATGCGTGTAACTTGTATGTGTTAAATTAGATAGCATGTTGCTTCCAATGTTACTAAAATATGCGTACAGGGAAATACTAAAGTTGATATGCAAAATAAAATGTAAAATTAAATAGTCGAGATTTTTATTTTCTTCTCTGGAGTCAGGAGGCAAATGCATTTGATTTCTGATGTTTTTGATGACAGCTGATTTGCTGGAGAAGCTGAAGTGCTTTAAAATTATTATTATTATTCTGGCTTCTATGTCTTCTGCAACACAATCCCATTCTTTAATCAGATTTATTTCGCTTGCACCAAACCAATAAGAAGGATATACAGTTGTTACTAACAGGATAATATCTGGTTATTTGTATAATCTGCTAATTTAAAAGGGATCGGAAAGAGCGGGAAATATTCATGTGTACCTAATACATGTACTATTTAACCCTCAATTTCAAATGAATAAAACTCATGCAGAAAATAATTTATCACATCTAGCATTTTTGTCATCTTAATGAAGATGTACAAACGGTCCAAAATGTGCTTACAACCTTTTAAGGGCTTTTTTTTAATCCCAAATTTGAATGTCTGCAAAAGTCTTCGCAAAGCCTCACTGGCCTAATAATCAGGGCAGCCGACAGCTTTCCCAGGGCCCAGGACCAGTTTCCACTGTTGACTCACTTCTTCTCTCACTCCCCAACCTTCCCTCTCTCACATGCTTCCCCTCTCTTACTTACCCCTTCTTCTGTCCCCCCTTCCCCTCGTCCCTCTCTTTTTCTCCCCATTTTTTTCCACCTCCTTCCCCCATCACTCACGCATTAGCCCTCTCCCTCACTCTGCCCACTTTTCTTCCTTATCCCCAATCACTCCCTACCTCTCTTGCACCTCTCTGTTACGGTCCTACCCTCCTCTCACCCAACCCCCTCCCCCTCCTCTCACTCAATACCCCCCCTCCCCCCCCACACACACACAGTTCTACTTGACAACAAAATCCACAAGCCCCCAACACTCTACAAAACACTATTCTCAACACACACAGTTCCCCCCACAATTCTCCCCAACACAATACCCACACAATTCTGCCCACCACACACACACACACACACACACACACACACACACACACACACACACACACACACACACACACACACACACACACACACACACACACACACACACACACACACACACACACACACACCAGTCAGAATAGGGCATTTGGTTGCGACTGTCTTGTAAACAAGTCTCTAGCTGCGGTTGGCCACAGAAGGACCCTCCGCTGCGGAACACTCAGCCGCTTCACGAAGGTAAGTACATTTAATGGTTAATTAGCAATTAGCAACGGTGGTAGAGGGTAAGGTAAAGGGGAATATCAGGGCAAAGGGGAATCAGGGCAAAGGGGAATCAGATCAAAGGGGAATCTGGGTAAAGGGGAATCAGGGCAAAGGGGAATCAGGGTAAAATCAGGGTAAAGGGGAATCAGGGTAAAGGGGAATCAGGGCAAAGGGGAATCAGGGTAAGGGGTTAATGTTTTTAGGGTAGGGGTAGTAGCGTGAGCAGTTAGGGTACAGTGCTTTAAGGTAAGGGGCACAATAGTATTAGGGGTTACGATTAGGGTTTTTTTAGGGTGAGGTTAGGGTCTTACCTTGTCAGCAAAGCAGCCGGCGGCAAGAGGTCCCGGTGGCTAGGTGAGTAGCAACTAAACCCAAGCAGAGATTTGATCGCAGTTAAATGGCTGCAAACAATTGTCTTAGACCCAACACAATTCCCAACACACATCTTGGGAGGGGAGTGGAGTCAAGGGTTCGGTGCCGCGCGCAGATGCAGAAGTTGAACCGGACATCTGGGTGGGCTCAAGTTCTTGCACTGACAGGTGGGCAGAGGCCATCTGCTTCAGCAGCTGGGCAGAACTGGAGACCGGCCGCTGGGCCCAGTCTCTAGCCAAGCCCAACTTCCAGTGCCACTCAGCCAGGACCAAATTCCAGCGCTAGTCATTCCCCCCCCCCCTCGACCCCCTGCAACTGTTGTCCTAGCGCTCTTTCCTCCTCCTCAGTGGCTTTGCTAATAATGTTGTCAAATTATGAATCTTTCAGCAAAATAACGCCGAACAGTTAACGAAACATGGTGTGTGCCCTATTAATAGTCTCGGCATTAAGCAAATCTACTGTAGCAATTTTAAAGAATTTGGCAAATAATAAAATTAAAATGCAATGCATATTGACTTAATGTATGGTGAATTGTGTGCGAATGACAACGGCATCCACCGCTATTTTTATTACTTAAAGAAAAAAAAAAGCCTAATTCATGTTTGGTGGCCTCATTTGCACATCTCAAAACCTTAGCCAACGTTCCTACTTTTAAAATGAAAATGACTTACTTCTTAGCAACATTACACTATTTCTGAACCCATGTCACATCAAAGTTACTGTACATTCAGTGCACACAATGTCATAGCAGAACAAATATTGAAATTACTGTATAATGAAACCACCATCTCTTTATTAAATATCTTATGCAGTTTTAGCCAAAAGAATAAAACATTATGCAGCCATGCATAATAATGACTGCATACGTCTTCCCTGTTGGCAGTAAGTCCTGGTAAGTACAGGCCTGCCAGCAGTAGTTATGGAGGTTTTCCCTCACCCCCTGGTGTGGTGCCCTGTGTAAGGAAGGGAGTGGCTGTATGTTCTGAGTCCCTGGATAGTGACATCAGAGATGCGCCTGCCCCTGAGGTATAAAGGGCACAACACTGTCAGTTAGTGTTGTTGAAAAGTGTTGCAAGGTTGGCAGAGAAGCATCTGGAAGAATGTATCTTCCTGCATAAGGGATTGGAGGAATACTTTTGTGACCCTAGTGCTGTAACTAGCGGTAGCAAAGTGACCAATCAAGTCTGTCTAAGCCACACTGTGTCCAGGGATCTGGCGCAGTGGTGATCTCCCTAGGAGAAAGGGAATCCCACTTCAATACGGGAGGGCGTACCTGGCAAAGGGACAGCACGGAAAGATGTGCGGCTAGAGCCGGCAGCTGCATGGGGCAGTCTGCTACATCCAAGCATATAATAAAGATGCCTTGTTCAAAGAAACCCCCACTGTGTGAGTGTGAGATTACTCTGCAGTGGCGGTCACCACCAAGAAGGAGTTCCTCACCAGGACCATCTCCCTGCGGAAGCATAGACCCTGATGAGGTGGAGGCGCTGCACGTGAAGTAAGTTGGACTCGTACCCACTACCTCAGCTACCGGTCCTGATGATATCCTCTTATAACACCAAGCGGGAGACTCAGGAGTCCTGTTACTTGCAGGTGCACCACCACACACGACCTTGTAATGGGGACCGGTTAGACCACACGGGCCAATGTGAGATTGGGTGGGTCAACAAGGGGGGTCCAGCCGTTACAATTATATAATGCCATTTATCAAACACCAATATTAGTTGAAGTTACAGTTTGTTACATATTGTAGACTTCACCCTTGTTTATCAATAGTGGGGACACAGAGTAGGGAACTCCAGCAGACACAAGATCTTTAGCTCAATCTTAAAGGTTGTTTGTTTCTTTATTTAGAATGGTATACAGTATGCTGGAAGTTCTTTCTTTGGACTTCTTGTATCCTGTTTTAATTCAGTGGTTGAGTTACCTGCTCAAACTCTATATTATTTAATACAACTGGATGAGCGTTATTATACCGAGTCTCCCCTATAAGTACTTTCAAACTATGGATTTGTGCAAGCTGATACACTACTTTTCACAAACATTACCAATGAAAGGAAACATAAGCAATTCAGTGGTTGGTACTAATGGGATAGTAACACCTGGAAAACCTAGACATATATTTTATCCCGAATTAATGTAAAATGTTTATAGAATTATACCATATTGGAAACCCATTCAAGGTTTCCACCATACTGTGGATCTCATTGCCAGCCAACTTGAGTTGGATGCTTCAATCCTCATAAATATCTAAAGGTGCGTGCACTCTTTTCTCATAATAGCTCTGTAGGTGGAGGGGCAGTGCTGTTGATAGAGATGTTCCACCAATGTGTTACTCCCAGGAACCATAGTTTCTCGTGTACCTTTATTCCCGTAGTTCCAAAGATGAACAGCATAGGAGTCATTGAAAGTTGGCAACTTGTTCCAAACCTGGTAGAACGTCTTCCAGGATGGGCTTGGAATAGGGTAGAAACGTATGGGGTTCAGGTAGGAGATGTTTCCACATAAACCATCCTTTACATCCTTGAGTTCAGGCAGGACACAGATCTTTTTCAGAATGCGTGTGAAGAGCGCTGGTCCTTGGTATCCCCACACTGCTCCATTAAAGTCCCGGACAAAGCTTTCCATGCTGTTCCAGGCAAAACTGTGTCTGGGAGAAAGTCCAAAAATACTATTACCAGAAATCTGAGATAATTCACAAGCAACAAAGTCCTTTTCTTGGATGGTTCGAATTGAGATGATGTCAGTGTCCATATAAAAACCACCATGTTTCCAAATCAGGGCCAACCTGCAGCCATCTGAACTGACATGGATCCAATGAATTTCCGCATCTGGATTAACCTGCAGTATAAATATAATAGAAACACAATCAGTGGTGGAAGCTGCGGGAAGAAGAAGAAAAAAAACCACACTAATCCACTCTTCACAAACAAGCAATTTCATCAAAGGAGGAAATACCTAACTGATTAGACTCTCCAGTTCATTGGACATAGACATATGGATGCAATTGATCATAACTCGTGTAATTAAGATCACCAATTCATTATCGGTTCACACCGTACTGAAACCATGCAAATGTACCATTCCAACCATAAGATAAAGTAGGGGCTCATCCCATACTGTATGTGTTTCACTGTCTTCTTGACTACATCCTCAAGATAGGAGGTTAATAAATGATATTACTGTAGTTCATGCTGGTAAATAACAGTTCTCTCCTCCTCACTCCTCCAGTTGACAATCATGAAATTGCAAGTTTTGCACATGGGGAAAACAAAGCATAGACACTGAATTATTGACATTAAAAATACACTGGGAGAAGGTGATGCTATGTACATCAGTTTTGCTTCAAAACTTCAGTAATGCATACTTACAATTATATTATTGCAGCACTGAAGAATGACAGTCTTTACGCTTTAAACCTGAATGTTTCTGAATTGACTTATTGCATCACACTTTATAGTTTCCCCTATCCCTTACTGTATATGGTCTACTGTTTGCAGAAGCACCCCCTGTTTGCCGTGCCTACACTCATCATATCCCCCTGTGTGCCCTGCCTACACTCATCATATTCTACCATGGGTAATTAGCCATTACTTCAGAACATAATGTACTCCTGGAATTTCAGTTGTCCTATTCCATAGTGCACTTGCAAAAATATTTTTTACCCCCCCCCCCCCGAGTTTAATACCACTTAGTCTTTTTCTTCCTCTATGATTATTTTAGACTTAGACCACATCCCACCAATACGACCCCTTAATTAGCATATGCTGCAATTGCATTATGATATCTATGGTACTCTAATGTTTCCTAATAGTGTTAAAACTTATGTTCCACAATGTCAAAGGGCTCAATAGCCCCCGTAAGTGTGTTTGGCCAGAAGCCAGAAATCACGAGAAAATGCCTTCCCAGCACAATTTGACAAACTCATCCAGGCTTTCTGAAAAGCTACCTAGCAAAATTTTGTAAGAGCAGCTCACAATCCTTGATGAGTTGGTTATGGAAGTTTATAGAATAGGCCCCCAGGTCTCTGGGCGTGCGACTTCTAGCTCTAGGTTGAGGGTGTGGAGCTCCATTTGAGAAACTTCAAGATCCGTACTAAAACAGAGGACACCTTTGAGGGACATCCAGCTCTGTATTGATAGTATGAACCTCTTCCCAGAAGAACCCAGCTTGGTACCCAAACTGTGAAATTCTCTTGGAGACCGCCAGCTCCACACGAAGACTGAATCTGCCTGAGTGTCTTTGAGCTCCGTGCTGAGGCTGCAAACCTCCTTTTTTAGAGCATCCCAGCTCTATACGAGATGGAGTGCCTCCTTTTGATATTCCTCCTGTTTCTTATCCATGGCGGTAAGTGAACCGTGGGGGGGGGGGGGTGGTGGGATGTCCTGGGGGGAAGGAGGGGTGGCCGGCGGCTGCGGGGGTTAGCGGAACAGCCCTGTCCTGTGGGGACAAAACAAATAAATAAAGTGCGCAAATTATTATTTCTAATGTTTAACCCTTCACCACCGTTGTGTTAATTTAAAACTTAATACAACCTCTAAATCGATGGGTGATCTGCAGCTATGTGAACAGGGGTAAAACCCCTAGGCAACTGTAACACAAAAAAAGACAAAAGCGCAAACGCACATAGTGAAGTTTGTAAAAATATGGGTGTATATTATTTAGGGTATAATATCTGCGTACATCAGATTAGTTGGTATTAGACATTTCATGTACAATACATGAGTTTACCACACGCCGCACTGCCGCCTCCAGGTCTCAGATGTTCAATCTCACAGCATCCAGGACAGGTTATCACAGCTGTAGCATGGAACCTCCGCTGCGCTGCTGCCTTCCGATCGATATTCTTCCCCACTCGCTGCCGTCACCACCGCTCACTCCTGGGATCTGCCTCCGACCGCCACTGTACCTCGGAGCAGTGTGTTGGTGGATCACGTGTCCCGCGGGGTTTTGCGACTGACCGCAAAGGGAGGTTGGGGCGTAAAGCGTGATGGTAGCTTTGCTGCAGTTTGCCGAGTGCAGCTATTGGCATGAAATCAGTCCAGTGCAGATATACCACACAGAGTGTGGAGATACAGTTCTAGGGCTATTTAAAACCTTATCCAACGCGTTTCGAAGCTTACGCTTCTTCTTCAGGGATAAAATAAACTAGGATAAGAGCATATTTATACCCTTAGATCGCCACTGATTGGTCAACATCAAAGGTATCTAGACCAATCTGATCTTCACCAAGCATCATCCCACAGATGTGGGTGTTTGAAGTACTTACTTCTTAATATGCTCTGGTGGGTTGACCTTTTCAGTGCTGGTCCATGGGTATAGTTAAAACACATACATTTTATTATTATTTATTCAACTTATAAAATACATTAAAAAACACATTAATAAAATTGCCAATGATTGTGAATATTTCAAAGGCTCTGAAATAAAACAAACAAGTGTTAATAACACGTACAGACATTATTTGCTTTATGTTTAATATGAATGGGTATCACAGATGTTTATAGATTTTTTACATAAAGCCAAGCACTAAGCTGATAGGAGACACATACCTATATGGGGCCTATTTATACATATTTTTTAGTACAGACACCAGAGGTCTATGTTTTCATTTAGACCTTTAGGACCTAAAGACTTCAATTGGTGGATCCAATAAGTTTCTTGGACAGATATCTTTTATTCTGTCTCCTCCACGTCTATTTTGAGGAATGGTTTTAATCCCTTTAAACTTCAGGGATGAGGGGTCTTTGTTGTGGTGGGTTGAGAAATGACGACTTACACTATGGGTCTGTAGTGCGTGTTTGATATTTCTCACATGCTCTTGAATACGTGTTTTCAGACAACGTTTTGTGCGGCCTACATATTGTAGGCCGCAGGGGCATTCTAATAGGTACACTAGGAATCTTGTATTACAATTGATAAATTCAGTAATATTATACACTTTATGATCTATATTTGATTTAAATGTTTTACGTTCACCATGTAGGAGTTTGCATATACAGCATCTCCCACATGGGAAGTTCCCTACTACATTATTACTCATCCAGGATTGTGCACCTTTATTTTTTGCAGTTTTCCCAATGTCGCTCGGGACTAATGTATCTTTTAAACTGCGTGCCTTCCTGTAGATAAACTTGGGGGATGTATTAATGTGTCCACTAAGAATGGGGTCTGTAGATATAATGCCCCAATGTTTTTTTATGACTCCTTCTATTTGTCTGTGCATGGAATTGTAATTTGTGATGAACGGAACTTCTATCCGGTCCTCATCTGCATTTACAGGACTTTTCTTTTTTTGTACCAACAGTTTATTCCTATCTATTTTTCTAACCTTTTCTAGTTCCAGCATAAGTTGTTTATAGTTGTATCCTCTTTCTAGGAATCTTAAAAACAGGAATTGGGCTTGTAATTCAAAGTCTTCCTCCTTGCTGCAGTTTCTCTTAATTCTCATGAACTGACCTCCAGGTATATTACTAATCCAAGTTCTTTTATGATTACTGGAGGCCAGTAAGAGATTGTTCGTATCTACCTTTTTAAAGAAGGTTTTAGTTGTTACCCTTTCTGCCTCTGAGGCCTTTAGATCCAGATCTAGATAGCTGACATTCTCTGCGTGTGTTACATGGGTGAATACCAAGTTGTGATCATTATGATTGATGTATTCCATGAATTTGTCTATTGATTCTTCATCCCCCTCCCACACACAGAGAATGTCCTCTATATAGCGACGCCATATCACTATGTGTTTCAGGAATGGATTCTCCTGCCAGATGAAAGTTTCTTCCCAGTTTCCCATATACAGGTTTGCGAAGCTGGGGGCAAAACGTGTGCCCATTGCAGTTCCGCAAACCTGCAGGAAAAACTGGGACAGAAAAAGAAAATAATTATGGCTAAGTACATATTCTATGGCTTGTATGATAAACCATCTATTTAGATCTGTGATTTTAGATTCTCGTCTCAGGTAATCCTCAACTGCTGCAATACCCTTTATATGTGGAATGCTGGTGTACAGGGCTTGTACGTCACACGTCAGCCACCTGTACGAGCTTTTCCATTTGAATTTTGCAAAAAGGTTTAGTACCGCAGAGGAATCCTTTAGATATGAAGGTAACTCCCCTACGATACTTTGCAGGAAATAATCCACATATTGGGATAGATTTGCTGTCAGTGAGGATATACCTGAGACTATTGGTCTGCCTGGCGGGTTTGTTAGAGATTTATGCAGTTTAGGCTCCCACACGCACCGGACCTCCCTCTCATGCCGGTGCGCCGGACGCTCACTTGCTTCTGGGGTTGCCAATAGGGAGACCGGTGCCGGGTGCAGCGTTTTTTTTAAATTAAATTAATGGCCACGGCCATGCCGGGGGCCCGGTGACCGGGCCCCCCTGACTCACGGGGCCCGGGACGCTGGTGCCCTTTGTTCTCCCCTGTTGGTGGCTCTGGTTAGAGGGGGTGGGTAGTAGGGAGCCCATTCATTGCTCTTGGCGTTATCTTTACTCCCATTGAGGGCATAGGTAACCACACTGGCAATCAATGAGTGTAGTAGCTAGTATTGGTGTGTGTATTGTATTTTAATGTTTATTGGGGGTAGTGGGGGTGGGTGAAGGGTGGAGTTGCCGTGGTGGGTGTTTATGCCTACTGGGTGTGTAGCGGGAAGGGTTAACCCCTTCATTACCTTAGCTGTAGTAACCGCTAAGGTTATGAAGGGGTTAACTCCTCCCGCAACATTCTCAGTAGGCCTAAACACCCACCTCAGGCCAAATACCATCTTCACCAACCCCCCCCCACCCCTAATAAATCGGGCACTGGTATTTATCCGCTTCACTACCTTAGCGTTTAGCCGATATGGTAATGAAGTTTCGTGTAAATGTATTTTTATCACATAGGATGGATGTAGTGGGTCTTCGGAACTGATATTAATGCTGGTCAGCTGCGGAGCCCCCCGGCTTCAATCCAAGGCAGTAAAAATAAATGTTTTCGTCAGTCAAATTGTGGATCCCATCTCACAACCCTTGAGGTGGCGAAATGAGTACTGTACTTGCTAGTTGCTTGCGAGTTGTACCAACGATATACAGATAAACCCCGTTATAACGCGCTTTGTTATACCGCGATTCGGTTATAACGCGGTTTTCCCGTGGCTCCCGTTTTTTGCACACTGCACACACTGCACACACTCTCACTGCACACACTGCACACTCACTGCTCACTGCACACACACTGCTCACACTGACACACACTGCTCACACTGCACAAACTGCTCACACTGCACATTGCTCACACTGCACACACTGCACACTGCACACACACTGCTCATTGCTCACACTGCACACTGCACACACACTGCTCACACTGACACACACTGCACACACACTGCTCATTGCTCACACTGCACACACTGCACACACACTGCTCATTGCTCACACTGCACACACTGCACACACTGCACACTGCACACACACTGCTCATTGCTCACACTGCACACACTGCACACTGCACACACACTGCTCATTGCTCACACTGCACACACACTGCTCATTGCTCACACTGCACACACTGACACACTGCTCATTGCTCACACTGCACACACACTGCTCATTGCTCACACTGCACACACTGACACACTGCTCATTGCTCACACTGCACACACTGCACACACACTGCTCATTGCTCACACACACACACACACACACACACACACACACACACACACACACACACACACACACACACACACACACACACACACACACACACACACACACACACACACACACACACACACACACACACACCCTCCCAATACACATATACATAAATCAGCCTTAACTTGGGGATAATTGGTGAGGCCTGTGGCTGCAGGGGGGGGGGGGGCGCTGCGTGCCAGTGGGGGTGGTGCTGCTGCGGAGGGGGGTGATGGCTGCGGGGGCCCCCGATGCTGCGGGGGCTGGTGGGATGGCCCGGTGCAGCATGGGGGGGCAGGTACGTGGGGGTAGGTTGGCGGTACGGCCCGGGGCGGGGGGTGGGATGTCATTGTGTTGTGGGGGGTGGCGGGGCCCTGCACTGCGCTGCGCTGTGGCGGAGTGGCAGGACGACCCTGCGCTACGGCGGGGCGAGGGGGCCCGGTCCTGCGAGGGGGGGTGATGTTGCTGGGGGAGGGGAGGTGACGGTGCTGGGGATGGGGGGGGGTTGGTGCTGCGGGGGTCCAGGCGGCTGATTACCTGTTCCCCGGGCCTCCCTCTCGCGCCGGAGCTGATGACCTCCGGCAGACCGGCACTGTCGATAGGGAGACCAGTGCCGGTGCAGGTTTTTTTTTTTTAACATATACTGTACTGTATAAAATTAACGGGCATGGCCCTTTGCCCTGGGAGGGAGAGGGAAGGGGCTGGGAGGGAGAGGGAGGGGGCTGGGAGGGAGAGGGAGGGAGGAGGCATGTGGCCCGCATGTAGGGCTTCTGGACACCTCTTCCTTCCTTCCCTCCTCACTCCCTCCCGAACAGGCGCACGGCGGCCATTTTTTTTTAAAATTAGCGCGACCCCGTTACTAACGCGGTGGTCTCGGGGTGGACCCCGAGGACCGCGTTATAACGGGGTTTACCTGTACATCTCGGAGCTACTAGAATAGCTTGATTTCACAAGAATTTGCGAATTTGGGCATTTTTTGAGCTTCCTCACAGTTTGTCTGAGCAATATCCTCAGGGGATCGGAAGGCACACTCTTCTATGTGGCCATATTCCTTACAGGAACACAATTCCTCAAAGTACAGGTTTCCACTAAGACAGAGATACAAAGTAGAGCTCAACTCAAGTTCATAATGCAATTTTCTATTTAATGTGACAGCCAAGAACAGTGGAAAGACACTTTTTCAGGCCCCATATGGACCTGCTATACACAATGAAATCAAAAGACATCATTATCACTGAACATAGAAGGTCTATAGCCATTGCATTCTATTATATTATGGTTGAGTTTAATTGACTGCGAAGGTGATATCCTTAGATGGCTGAAGACATTCGATGTTCATTGATATTGATGTACTTTGATAGATACTAAACATTTTTTGTGTATATGTATATACCTCTGTTCTGTCTTTCTCCATATTTTGTATATGAGCTTGATGTGTTAAGGATACTGTTATATTGTGATGCTACTTGTCAGCTGCAATGTGTACTGTACAGTTTAGCAATGCATTTTACTGTGGGAACACTAGATGGCGATATAATGCAATGTTTATGTATTGGATACTCAGGTGACGCATGTGTGCCTGGAAGGATTTTTACAGCTCTGAGAAGGCTGTAATTTAAGCTTTTTAAAGCTGCAGTTCATGCAATATCCTGCATGTGTGTTTTTTTTTAATAAATCAGTTCTGTAGTAAGAAAAAATACTTTTAGTATGTTCTGTTTTAAAAAACAACAACTTTGAAAGACCAATTTTCTTGTATTCTATTTTAACAAGCATGCTTGTTCCTGTAGCAACGATTTACATTCCCCATATTTAAAGATGTCGCCAAACTTTGCCAATCAATAGACTGAGAACGAATTGACCGGCAGCTGTGCAGTTTTTTAGGTAAGTAGAGATTACACAACTGAAACTATTGAAGTAAAACAAAAAACAGGAGCCTGAACTGCAGCTTTAATGAATATGCATGGCAGGTGCATTAGTAGATATTAATTAGGTAAATACATTAACACATTTTCATTATTCTGAACCGGAAGTGAGCCCATTTTGGCGACAAAACGGGCCTACTATCTCCCTATTTAAACTGCAGTGATCAGTGGACTGGAGCTTGTCAAAGGGCTGTTTGGCTTGAAACGTTCCTCTATTCTTTCATTGTTTGAATTTCATGAGGTTAAAAATGTATCTTTTATATTTTTCTAACCTTGGAGTGCCGTGGACATTTTCAATTTTTATGTTGTATATTTAGAGTGTTTGTATATGTTGAATATAAATGTGTACTGTATTTGTATATGGTATGTGTCATGGAACAGGAATACTCCTGTCTGCACTTCTGTTTCACCCCCCCCCCCCTTTCCTCGCAGCCCTGCTTGTCAGCTTCTTAGTGCTAGCTGTATGTGTTTGGCTCTGTACACAAACACAGTGCTTGTGTGATTAATACAGTGCCATTTCCCCTCTCCCAGCAGCTTGCTGTATTAGAGATGCAACATTATTGCTACATGTTGTAGCTCCCCCAGACACTCCTGTGAGTTGCCATAGCAGCCCCAGCCTTTCTCTCAAATGGGCTAGTCTGCTCTCTCCCCCTCTGCTCTGCCCACAGATGGTCTGTCCCCAGACTATCTTACTACCCAGCATACATTGCCATTTCCTTTCCACCACACCACTGGACGAGTGAGTACTTTGCTGTAACCCCTGTAATGGTGCTGCAGGATTATCTTTTCACCTCCCTTTACTACTAAGCACACACAGAGATATTTAGACCTACACCTCTACACAAGAGACTGTTTTTCCCTGCTTTCTCCAAAATAAGGTAAGAAAAGAAACAGACCTTGTCGTGCTTGGAAAAGAGGGCGAGTTGACACTATCTGAGCTAAGTCATCACCACCACCACGTGACCCTCTGGCTTCCAGAATAGTATGTGTGTGTGTTACACTACTGTTGCATGTTTGGAATGTATTTATATGGTGTAGGGTCTGTGTGAATAGATGGGGAGGAGAGAGGATGGGGGGAAGGAGGAGAGAGGATGGGGGGAGGGATGAGAGAAGATGGGAGGGAGAAGAGAGAGAATGGGGAGAGGGAGGAGAGATAGGATGGGGAGGAGGGAGGAGAGAGGATGGGGAGGAGGGAGGATGGGGAGGAGGGAGGAGAGAGGATGGGTTACGAGAGGAGAGAGAAAGGGGGAGGAGAGAGGATGAATGGGGGAGGGTGGAGAGTGGGTGAGAGAGTAGGGGGAGGGAGGATAGGGGAGATAGGATGAGGGAGGGGAGAGAGAAATTTGGTTGAGAGGGAAGAGAGAGAGAGGATGTGGAGGAGGATAGAGAGGATGTGGGGGAGGAGAGAGCATGGGGGGATGGAGGAGAGAGAGGATGGGAGGGATGAGAGTGGACGTTGGGAGAATGGGTGGGAGAGGAGGAGAGGGTGGTAGGACAGAGAATGGGGGGTAGGAGAGAGAGGATGGGAGGTAGGAGAAAGTGGATGGGGGGGGGGGGAGAAGGGAGACCATGAGGGGGAGGAAGGAGAGGGAGAGATGAAAGAGAATGGGGGGAGGAGATATAGGATGGGGGGAGGTGATCAGGGAAAGGAGGATGTGGGGGAAGGAGGTGAGAGAGGATGGAGGGGACCGGGGAGAAAGACGATGGAGGGGAGGAAGGGAGATAGAGGAGGGGGGATAGAGGATAAGGGTGAGGAGAGGATGGGAAAAGGGAGGAGAGAGAGGATGGGGTGAGGGCATGGGGGAGAGGGAGGGTGGAGGGGACAGAGGAGAGAGGATGGGGTGAGGGAGGAGAGAGGGAGGGTGGAGAGAGGATGGAAGCGGAAGGAGGAGAGAGGATAGAGAGGAGAGAGGATGGAGAGGAGAGAGGATGGAGAGGAGAGAGGAGAGGGAGAGTGGGTGAGCGGGAGGATGGTGGGCGGGTGGAGAGAGGATGGTTGGAGGGAGAGAGAGGAGGGGGAGGGAGGAGAGAGGATGGGGGAGGGAGTAGAGAGAGGATGGGGGGCAGGAGGATAGATGATGGTGTAGAGAGAAGGAGGGAGAGGGAATGGGGGAAAGGGGTGTTAGAAGGAGGGGAAAGAGGATGGGGGGGGAAGGGAGAAGATGGGGAAAGGGAGGAGAGAGGGTGGGGGCAGGGATATGATGGGGTGAAGGAGGATTGAGGAGAGGGAGGAGAGAGAGAATAATAGAGAGGGAAGATGGGGAGGGAGGAGGGAGAATGGGGGAGGAAGGAGAAAGAGGATGGTAGAGGAGGGATACGAGGGAGGAGAGAGAGGATGGGGATGGGAGGGGAGGTGGGAGAATGAAGGGTTGAGTGGGAGGGGTGAGAGAATTTATGGGAAGGGATGGGAGAGCGTGAGAATGGTGAAAGGGAGGAGAAAGAGGATGTGGGCAGAGGGAGAGGGTTGAGGCTGGGGGTCTCACAGGAGACCAGGGTTTTACACCTTTATACCGGGATCATATCACTGAGCAAAACCAAGAAGTAAAACAAATTGCGATTTATTCATTTGAAACAGATGTAGACACAGTGGATTACAATTATACAGAAGAAACCACACTTACTGGGGGTCTGGGCTATAAAACGAACCTTTTCTAGTTGAAATAGCACAGAAAACAAAGTCTGGAGTTACCCGCAAAAGTCCTGGAACTCAATTCGGCATGATTTACAAGTCACCACCGCTGTATTTCTTCTACAGATGCCAACATCCCTTGACCGGGAGAAAGTACCAAACGTCCTGGTACTCTTTTTGGCGTGTAGTTACAGCCGCAAACGAGACGTTCCTTTCTCAGAACTTGGCCCCGAAAAGTGGGACTTGATTTGAAAATCTCTGAAAACGGTCGCTGCTATTTCTCCAACAGCATCTTTTGGTGACTTCAAATTTGCCGCTGCTGTTTTGGCGCTTAGAATCTGAGGTCCGGATTGGCTGCTGGGTTTCTTATAGTATTTCAGATTCATATTCATGAAATACTACAGCCAATCCGAGCCTGGGAACTTTACAACCAACCAATCAGAGGGCTGCCAGTCTTCCGAAGCCGGACAAGTGGTATTTCTGAAGGCAACAAGGGCATGCGTGAGTTTGTCACCTTAGCCACTTGAATTTCAGAAGCCACCCACTGGGTTAGGTGCCTCCACGTCTAGGAGGGAAAATGCTAGCCACCTAACCATCCTGCCCAAATGGCTTTAACACCTCTGGCAGTATCTGTGGCTTTGAAGTACAGACCTAGGGCATTCTCAGTGGCACCACAAATTGGTTGCCCACTAGCCCCCTCAGAGAACCGTCTTTAAAAGTCCCAGCTTTTAAGTATAATACATTTACAAACATTGCAGTTTAATAAAAAATATACCTTTACACTTTTTACCTTGTCTAAGTCTTTTGGGCAATGAGGGGTAAAATGGGACCATATACTTGTAACCCCACTAACCATATCCTTCATACACTGTAAACCTGAGGTAGACTGTAAAAACGTTATAGCCACATTGGCTATTAAACATTTTATGAAACATGAAAAATATTTCCCATTTTTATTCTAAGTTCCACAGTGAAACGAAAAGATGCTTAGCTGCAATCCCAGAGTTGTAGCTCCTTCCCTTCAGGAAACCTAATTTTCTTTAGAACCAATAAACGCTTAGGCGCACTCCCAGAGGTATCTCTTTCCATTACTGAAACTTGGACTTAAGTTTCATAAAACTTCTCAAAACTTAATAAATAGTTGGAGAAATCCCCCAGAACCTCTATACTGGGGTACCTGGGCATATACTGGGGGTCCATCACCAACTTAGGGAACCTTGACTGTGCCCGGGATATACAAATCCCTATGTCCTCATTTGCCTTTCTGGTCTGTGCCGAAGCAGGGAAACCTGGAGGAGAGTCGCGTAACTGTTTTCAAGGGAGGACTTTGATCGGAGTGATGTGTCTATGTGTCCCCGGGAATCTGACTTGATTCCCGAATACAGTTACTAAGATTGAGTACTTAGACACAATCTGACAACACTTTTACCGCAAAGTCCCCCCCTGAAACTCATAGCCTGAGAAACTCCACTGATTAGCACTCCTGGAAAGGTAAAACACACATCAAATCTTTATTGGCATACAATTACATTTATTGCAGGCACAATACAGAGATTGAAGAGCTGACACTCTAAAACCTGAAACAGGGCTCAGAATACCTTTATTGATGGCCTGGTTACCCCTTCACAGGGGTCACAGGGGGACAGAGTGGGAAAAGAGGAGGGGGGAGAGGATGGGGATGAAGGGGAGAGTGTTTGTATAGCTGCAAAGTAAGTGGCTGTCTGCAGTTTGTTTGTAGCTTGTATAATTTCTTTCTTTTTTTTAAAATCAGAGTTATTTTGTGGGGCGGGGGGGAGTGCTGGCAGGTGAGAGGAGGGTGATTTAAATGCTGACTATTTTAATGTGGACTGTAACTAATTTAAGAAATTAAATGAAAGCTGTAATTAATTTGTACTATACAGGCATACCCCGCATTAACGTACGCAATGGGACCGGAGCATGTATGTAAAGCGAAAATGTACTTAAAGTGAAGCACTACCTTTTCCCACTTATCGATGCATGAACTGTACTGCAATTGTCATATACGTGCATAACTGATGTAAATAACGCATGTGTAACAGGCTCTAAAGTCTCCTCGCTTGCGCACAGCTTCGGTACAGGTAAGGAGTCGGTATTGCTGTTCAGGACGTGCTGACAGGCGCATGCGTGAGCTGCCGTTTGCCTATTGGGCGATATGTCCTTACTCGCGAGTGTACTTAAAGTGAGTGTCCTTAAACCGGGGTATGCCTGTACTTCACCAGGTCTGTGACTGAGCTTACTTGTTTATTTCTAATTACCAAGTTACAACAAGTTTCAGTGGGGCTAAAGTTTAATTGATAGCTTAAAGTAAGGTTTCTCTAATAGATATTTGTTTTTTGACATGATGGAGTTCATAGTTGGATTTTATAGGGTGCGAGTGTTTGTGTATGTGTCTTTTAGCAATAAAGCTTTGGGTGGAAAAAATGCCAATACTGTTAAAAGTATGCTACAGAAGGTCATGCACCAAGATGGTAAGAACTGTGATTTCATGTTACAATATCTGTTGTTTGCTGTAAGTGAAGTACCTCAGGCTTCTTCTCTCTACACCCCCTTTGAGTTATTATATTGGACACATCCCCGAGGTATATTAAATATGCTTAAGGAAATGTGGAAAACTGAGTTAACCCCACACCACAGCATAGAGAGCACGGAGCATGTTCCTTTTTATTGTTGAACATAGGGCTGGCACCTCTATGGACTTTTGGTCAAAGGTTGGTAAGAGGCTTATCCTCCAAGCCCTGCAGATAGGGTCAGGGAAGTGTGAGTTTGCCCTTACAAAGGTTCATATTACATCAGAAATAACCTGCAGGCTGCCGGCCAGTAGCATATACTGCTGCGACACACTTTATCCTAACATTTGCCCGTTATGTGCCCGTTATGTGCCCGTTATGAACGGGGCTTTTTCCGGCTGGCGCCAAAACGGAGCCGCGAGCGAGCCGCATCTTCCCCCTCCCGCGCGTTTAATAAAAATGCTCCCCTATACTTCCCCTCCCCTTCCCCGAACCCCTGGCTGCTCCCCCTGGCTGCACGCAGCTTCGCGCAGCTTCCCCCTTACCTCTGCTGCCTCTGCAGCCTTCAGGGATGCCGGGGAACCCTGGACCATGTGACCGGCACCAGAGTGACGCGCCGCACGTGCCGGGGGAAACCCCAAACGAGCCGCCGGCTTCCCGTCGGCTTCCCCACACCGCGGCTACGGCCGAGTTAGAATAAACTCTGCCGCCTCTGTATGTCGCAGTCTGACAGCGAGTGAGCAGAACCACCAAGTCCATAAACTGCAATTCCTAGCGCTCAAGTGGGCTGTAGTCGATAAGCTTCATGACTATCTTAATGGGGTGTCTTTCAAAGTAAGGACTGACAATAACCCCCTGAAATATAGCCTGACCTTCACCAAGTTAGATGCCACTGGTTAGATGGTTGGCTGCCATATCCAACTACCAGTTCACACGAAATACAAGCCAGGGCCCTTGAACATCGGAGCCGATGCTCTGTCCAGAAGGCTTGAACTAAGTACAACGCAAGACAATGGTCAGTGGGAAGAGATTCCTGGTCCTGGAATTTGGGCCATGTGCTCCACAGCGGCTATCGTGGAGAACAAAGTAGCCTTCTCTGAACTCAGAGTAGCCGACTTACTGGGATGTCAATCCAAAGCACTCAATGCCGCATACTGCCACCCAGAAGGCATGTCCATCACACAAGATACCATCAAGAGATGGAAAGAATTGGTGATGCACCAGATGCGAGACCCAGTGGCCAGAGCCATACACCGGGCCATCCAGGAAGACAATCCCTCTTTAATGAAGCATGCTCCTACCAACACGGTCGCTGTTATCATGAGGGAATGGGACAAGTACAACATGGATTGTTGCCTTCTCTACAGGGTTGTCAATTATCATAACCACCCCGATAGGAGACAGCTAGTCCTGCCCAGTACCTTGCAGTACACTGTCCTATGATCTCTGCATGATGTTCATGAACACCTGGGAGTGGACAAAACATTCGGGTTATAAGAAACCAGTTCTTCTGGCCCAAGATGCCAGTGTAGTAGTGCCATTGCGGAAATATCTGCGGTGCATACAGTGAAAAATACTGCCTACACGCGCAGCCCCAATGGGCCATTTAAAGAGCTTTGATCCCATGGACCTAGTCTGCATGGACTTCTTATGCATTGAGGCAGACTCGAAGGGTATCGGGAACGTCCTGGTAGTGACAGACCACCTCACCCGATACGCTCAAGGGTCCCTACCAAGGACCAGAAAGTTTTGACAGTAGTCAAAGTCCTGTGGAAGAAGTACTTCAAGATGTTAATCAAAGAACTGCTAAACCTGCTCAACATCGAGAAGTCTCGCACAACTCCCTGCCACCCTAAAGTAGATGCCGGAAAGGTTAAACCGAACCCTATTAGATATGCTAGGCTCTCTGATGGGCTCCGAGAAGGCTGAATGAAGCAAGCATGTTGAGCCATTGGTAGATGCCTACAATTGTACCAGGCATGAATTCACGGGGTACACACTGTATTTCATGATGTTCGGCAGAGAGACGCGACTGGCTGTGGACATTCGTCTCTGAGTATCCACCGACGGAGTGCCCAACATGACACACTACAAGTATGTGAGACGGCTTCAGGATACCCTCCATAGAGCATATCAGCTGGCTGAATGAAAATAACAAGCGGAGGTATGACCATAAGGACCACGATCGGGAACTTCAACCTGGAAATGCAGTTCTCCTTAGAAATTTAGGAATGCCAGGAAAGCATAAGTTAGTGGACCGCACCTGAGAAGCTCCCTTTGAGGTAGAGTTGCAGATTCTGGACCTCCCTGTATACCGTATCCGAGATGAAGATGGAAGGGTAAGGGTCTGACATCGAAATCACTTGCTACCTATTCCTCAAGTGGGGGAAAGTGAACCTGAATTAGCTTCAGTTGTGCTGACAAGTGAGTCAGAGGAGTCCAGTGAAATGTAGGATGCAATAGCAGAAAATACTTTGGACCCTTTGGAAGGAATCTCTGCCAACACCAATGGAGACTGGTGGGCACCACCCGAAGAAGTAACAGATAATGGGCCAGTGCCCCATGTACCCACCCCAGTGGCTTAAACAAGCTGACCCTATGAGAGGGCCAAGGCCTCAAGCTGATGGTAGCCTCTCCACCCACGAAGATGTCGGAGAAGTGACTCATAGGAGTCAAAGAATGAGACACCCTCCAATGACAATGGCGTATGATTCATTAGGGGCACCTCACTATGAGTCTCAGCCGCTGTCTTGGAGCCGGTTCGCCTCCATAATAATTGTGCTCACTGAAGTTTTTAGTATTGTTTAGATACAATTATACAGTTAAGTTATATGTATGACATGCATTTTTCATTATATAAGTTCCTGTATATATGTTGTGCCCAAGTGGGGCCGTTGGATTTTCCACCAGGGGGAGAATGTAGCCAGCTCCCTTCTTACCTCCGGTGCCGGGCGGAAGAGCTGCGGTTAGTTGTCGGAGCTCCGTGTAGGATCGTGAGGTGGGGGTGGCCATGTTGGATTTGCGCATGTGCAGTAGTGATGCGGGGCACATGCACAGTCAGTGTGGCGGCCAATTTAAGTTTGCAAATGTGCAGTGAGCCAGGAGTTGTGGCGGCCATCTTAACAGCTCCGCAAGACAGAGCAAGGGACTACATGTCCTAGAGTCCTCAGCGGGAGGGCTTAGCACGTGGGGAGTCCTAGCCAATAGGGCTCTAGGAGCCAGGATGAAGGGATGAGGTTTTGGCGCAAACGGACAGCGTGTCAGTCGGATGAAGGAAGGCAACATGCAGGGTAGTGTCCAGGGAGCAGTGCTTCCCTCGACTAGGCTCGCACCTCATACAGCGGGTCAGGACTCATAAGGAAAGAGGGGATTGTTGGGGGACCCATATCATGGGACCAGACTGATCTTCTATTTAATCAGCTACACGTGGGTACAGGAGTGCCCAGACAGGTATAAAGTGCACATACATTTCACATGGGTAGCGCTACCTCATACATTGGGTGGGATTGACACTGGGTAGTCACCAGGGATATTGGTGCCACTGCACCGTACTGTAAGTACTTTGGGGGTACTCACCCATGTCATTGTTGTGTTATATTGTGTGGTACAGTTATATAGTTAGTATGTGTGTTCAGTAAATACTCATTGTATACCTTGTGTGCGTATTCATTACTGTAATAGTTCCTGTGAGGGGTTATCCCGCCAATGCTGGAATCCCTCATAGGTGGAGGAGACAGAGCTCACACCAGGCTCCCAGTGGCGGAGGCTTAGGCCTCGTGTGAGCAACAGGTATAGCAGCATGCGTAGTCACCTGCATAGGTTTCCTTAGGCTTAGGGAAAGGGGGCTACATATATATTATATTGTGTGTATATATGATGCATCTATTGTCATTGGGTGAAATGAAGTGTGTTATATCTGTATGTACTGTATATTGTGCATATATGTTCTCTGTCTGCTCATATATATATATAGCATGCACTGTGTGTACTGTATGTTGTGTGCATGTGTTTATATAGTGTTTGTTCATGCATGTTGTGTGCATCTGTTTTGTGAATTTGGTCTATTGTCATGTGTGGTATGTGTTTATATGAACACACACAACCCCTGTAAGCTCAGAACCCAAAACCAACACTTCGTATATATTTGTGTTAAAAGGAGTGCTACTAGTATTGTGACAAATATAGAGTAATGCAGGCACTCTGTAAAGAACAAACAAAGGAGATACCTGCTCAACCTGAAGAACGAGCAGGTGAACCAGCTAGGGGAATTATATAGAACAGAAAACTGTGTCAAAGAGCACCCACCGAGATGGGGAGACAGCAGAAAGTTCCCAATTAGTGCACTCGTTGCTCTTTGAAATGTTACATGTGGGACAGAAAGATCTTGTGTAAGATAGTGGCACAACCAATTACGCACTATATACAGTATAAGTCCACAGTGAAAGGGACAGACGGTACCAAAATATGAATTGGAACGATGAGTATTGTGGCAGGACGGCCTCGTGGCGGGGTCAGCAAGACGCTAGACACGATGGGAAACGTTCAACTATAGTGGTTTATTAGCCACAACCAAACTAAAGTACGGGTACACTGTCCCTTTAAAAAAACTACTTTCTAGAAAATAAAGCCTGTTCCCTTTAGGGAAACTAACTCACTTCTTGAGCCCTTACTAACAGGACAGCGAGCTAATCTGGTCATGCCCAAAACATACTGTATGCTACACAAAGGATAACCAATAAGCATAAAAATAAAGTCTTTTCTGTAATGCAGCTCCAACAGCAAACAGGAACACGGTTCCGGGGAGCAAGCTGTGTCCAGCCTCGCAGCAATCTGTATCTTTATCTTTACCCTGGGTTGGGGTCCCAGCTGGTCACAGCAGCAAAGCTCCTCGCAGGACTGCGGGACCAGAGCAGCAGCAGCTACGGCTTCCTAGCTGGGAGAAGCCTCTCCACCCTCACGTGGAAAAACAAGCTCACCTTGTGTGAGCAACTTCCTGCTTTTTAAAGCACTTGTTTCACTGATAGTTCAGCCCCTGTTTAATCAGTCCTCAGCTGTGCTTTCTCTGTCTGAGGAGATTAACACTCGGTGAACTGGCTGCAGCATCTCTCCAGTCACTGTCACAGCCTACTGAGTCAGTGAGTCTGTCACATATCCCTCTCCCCAGCGAAACATTGTCCTGTGGAGTGGCCCGTGCACCATTCCCGTCACCAGCATCTTTGTCGAAAATGTCCGACGTCGGCCCTTCCCTCCCCCCCTTTTTTTTCTCGCCTTCCAATTTAGGCATTTTCTTTTTGGGGTAATTACCAGGCCATCTGGGCCTGAGGACTAGTACCTCACTATCTCCTTGTGTCCAGAGTCTCCTTTACCCAGTAGAAGAGCCTTGACCTCGGTCAGCTCATTGCATACACTCGTCAGTGACTGTTTCGCCTTCTCTTGTGAAGACTGCAACTCTGTTTTAGCGGTGATGGTTTTTGGACCTTTCTCCCTCAGCGTACCTTCAGTGTTAGGTTCCACAATATTTATCCTTAGTACATCAACTGGGTCGGGATTCTTATTAACCCGAAGTGCACCCCATGGCACCTCTCTTTTACCATCAGCAGACTCATAGACTTGGGCCTTTCTGTCTTGACTCTTTCCAGCGACTCTCTCAACAGAGTAAGTTAAAATCTGTGTGGTCTTTCTCCCCTTATGATCCCGGGCACACTTCCGTCTCATTCGCGGCTGTCTCTTCACAGTGGCTGCCCTCATGGCAAGGAATCCACTTTGTGTCCCCTGGGCACTGTAGTTTGATTGGATTCTTACTGTGAAAGTGCATCGCAATTTGGCCTTCGCATTCCGTGCCTTGTGGAAAGTAGACTGTAGTTCTGCAACGGTATCACGGTCATGCTTCCTGGAGTGCCTCCCTTGTTTTATCTCTACCGCCACCTTTTCCTTGGACTGCTTCAGTGACCCAAATGTCTGTCTTGGGCTTGTAAGCTTTTCCTCCAGCTTCATCTGAGAAACCTCCTGCTGGGCAGCCGTAGAGTCCAAAGTAGTGTCCCGTTCAATATTCAGAGCCTCAAGCTCCTTGACTAGGTCACACTTTTGTTTCTCCGCCATCTTGCGGCCAGCACGCTCAGACTCCAGGTCCTTCCTCAGGTCTTGAAGCAGTCCTTCTGCCTTTCTTCTTTCACTCAGTGCGGCTGCTAGTTCATCTTCGTTAGAATTGAGTCGCGATTCTACGTCTCGTAGCAGACTCATAGCAAGGCTTAAATCAGTCTCTGTTTCTTTTTTCTGGACCTGCAACTGCTGGTGCTCCTCCCGGACCTTGTCTAGCTCCAGCTGTAGCCGGGCCCCCTCATTGGTCGTGTAGTCCAGCCGCTTGTGGATATCAGCCATCTCGGTTTCATGGTGCAACATCAGGCAGGCCACCTGACGGATGGACACCTCCTCCCTCTTGGCGCGCTGCATCTCGCGCTCAGCCATCTGCATCTGCAACTCTTCAATCTGATGCTGCAGTCCCCTCTTAGGGCCTTCACCTCTTCCCGGTGCTTACTCTCGGTTTGCATCAACGCCTCCTTCATCTTTTTGAGCTCTGCAGTTCTTATTGCTAGGATCGCTGCTGCTTCTGTTTCCCAGGCCTCTTTCTCCTTGATATACTGACTCATTGGGATGGCATTGCTTCTCTGCTTCTCCAGCTCTTGCTTCAGTCTTTGGACCTTCTCATGTTCCCTCTCACACAGAGTCACCTGGCTTCTAAGCTCCGCCTCCAGCGATGCTCTTGTGGCGCTCAACGTGATCTTCAGCTGCTCCAGGGCGAGGCATTCTTTTTCCAGCATTTTCTCTGCATTCTGGTTTATATTCTCCATTTTCAGTCTCTATATCCCTTAGGACCGTCTCTTTGCCTTTCTTCAAAGTACACAGCTCTGTAGTTAGACAGTGGCCCTCCTGGCGTGAGAGTTCCAGCTCTGTTTTGAGCGCACTAGCTTCTTGGTGAGAAACTTCTAAGTCTTTGAAGAAGTTTTGCACATCTCTCTGGGACATCTGATAGCACAGTCTCCAATCAGGACTTGTTCTCTCTGATTCCATGTTAGCAATTGCGGTGTTGCCTTATCCAAACTTGTCTTCAGCTCCTCCAACTCACTCCGTAAGAGACGCTCTGTTTTCTTTAACGCCTCATACTCAAGTATAGCTGGGAGTATACACCTCTGTACCTCGGCGTTTGCTTCTCGCTCCCTATTCAATTGTTCCTGCAAGACATCATAATCACGGTGGGCAGTTTGGAGTGCAGAAATTAAGGCCTCTTTTACCTGGATCAAGGATTCAGCTTCCCTTTGCTCCTCCTTTTCCTTTGCGACCGTTCCTGTGACAATTCTGCCCATCACTCCGGTCTGCAGCACATCTTGGTGGCTTGCTGACGCCTGTTGTCCTGATACCGCAGGCTCAAGTGGTTCGATCACTTCCTCGGTGACTTGAAAAATATTTTTCTTATTTCTCTTTGTTTTATTAGTTCCAGAGACATCAGTGGTACTGGGCACACACACACTGGTCACTTTTGCAGCTTTCATCTGCGGGTACGTCTCTCTTCTCGGGGCCACATGTGCGTCATCATCATGATCATCATATGGCCTGAAGGGACACTGTTTTGTATGGTTATGTACATTGCAAAACTGACAAATGACGGCGGCCATTTTAAAACCCCGTTTTTTTTCACACCCGACGAGGCAGACTTTGCACAACACACATAAGTTGTTCTTGCTTTACAATATTTGAACTTTCTGGGTTCTTCTTAGGGCAACTTCTTTGCAAAAATCCATTTTCACTTTCTTTCTTACCAGACAGGGCAAACTTTACTCACAGCACTTGCTAGCTGCAAATTCACTCACTTCAGCAAAAGGCATTAGCTTTACACAGCAATCCTTTCATACCCAACGGGGCAAATTTTAGACTCAGTGCTTGCTAGCTGTAACTTCCATGCTCAGCAAAAATCATTTTTTTTTCTGCTTGAGTTCAGTGTCTCAACACATCTTCATCTACTGACCCCCAGAGGCGTAGCATCCCACTTCTCACACCACCTGTGGCAGGACGGCCTCGTGGCGGGGTCAGCAAGACGCTAGACACGATGGGAAAGGGAAGGAGGGAGACTGGGTGGGAGACAGGGTGGGAGGGAAGGAGGGAGACAGGGTTGGAGGGAAGGAGGGAGAAAGGGTGGGAGGGAAGGAGGGAGACAGGGTGGGAGACAGGGTGGGAGGGAAGGAGGGAGACAGGGTGGGAGACAGGGTGGGAGGGAAGGAGGGAGACAGGGTGGGAGGGAAGGAGGGAGACAAGGTGGGAGACAGGGTGGGAGGGAAGGAGGGAGACAGGGAAGGAGGAAGACAGGGTGGGAGACAGGGTGGGTGAGGGAGGGTGAGATAGGGAGGGTGAGACAGGGAGGGTGAGACAGGGAGGGTGAGGGAGGGTGAGGGAGGGTGAGAGAGGGTGAGACAGGGAGGGTGAGGGAGGGTGAGACAGGGAGGGTGAGGGAGGGTGAGAAAGGGAGGGTGAGACAGGGAGGGTGAGACAGGGTGAGACAGGGAGGGTGAGGGAGGGTGAGACAGGGAGGGAGGGAGGGTGAGACAGGGAGGGAGGGAGGGTGAGACAGGGATGAGACAGGGAGGGAGGGAGGGTGAGACAGGGAGGGATGGTGAGGGAGGGAGGGTGAGACAGGGAGGGAGGGTGAGACAGGGAGGGAGGGTGAGACAGGGAGGGAGGGTGAGACAGAGAGGGAAGGAGGGTGAGACAGGGAGGGAGGGAGGGTGAGACAGGGAGGGAGGGAGACAGGGAGGGAGGGAGACAGGGGGTGAGACAGGGAGGGAGGGAGACAGGGTGAGACAGGGAGGGAGACAGGGAGGGACACAGGGAGGGAGACAGGGAGGGACACAGGGAGGGACACAGGGAGGGAGACAGGGTGGGAGGGAAGGAGGGAAGGAGGGAGACAGGGTGGGACGGAAGGAGGGAGACAGGGTGGGAGGGAAGGAGGGAGACAGGGTGGGAGGGAAGGAGGGAGACAGGGTGGGAGGGAAGGAGGGAGACAGGGTGGGAGGGACGGAGGGAGACAGGGTGGGAGGGAAGGAGGGAGACAGGGTGGGAGACAGGGTGGGAGGGAAGGAGGGAGACAGGGTGGGAGACAGGGTGGGAGGGAAGGAGGAAGACAGGGTGGGAGACAGGGTGGGAGACAGGGTGGGAGGGAAGGAGGGAGACAGGGTGGGAGACAGGGTGGGAGGGAAGGAGGGAGACAGGGTGGGAGGGAGACAGGGTGGGAGGGAAGGAGGGAGACAGGGTGGGAGACAAGGTGGGAGGGAAGGAGGGAGAGAGAGGGAGGGAGGGAGGGAGGGAGAGGGAGGGAGAGAGACACACACCCACTGACACAAACACACACACACACACACACACACTGATACACACACACACACACTGATACTGTTACACACACAAACTGATACTGATACACACACACACTGATACACACCCCCCCACTGATACACACACACACCCCCACTGATACACACACACACCCGCACTGATACACCCCCCCCACTGATACACCCCCTCCCACTGATACACCCCCCCCCCCCACTGATACACACACACCCCCCCACTGATACACACCCCCCCCACTGATACACCCCCCCCACTGATACACACACCCCCCCCACCGATAAACACACACCCCCACTGATATACACACACACCCCCATGGACAAACACACACACGCCCACTGATACACACACACCCCCAATGATACAAACCCCCACCCCCACTGATACACACACACACACACACACACACACACACACACACACACACACACACACACACACACACACACACACACACACACACACACACACACACACACTGATACACACACACACACACTGATACACCCACTGATTCACACACCCACTGATACACACCCACCCACACACACACACACTGATACACACACACACCCACTGATACACACAACACCCCCCCACTGATACACACACACTGATACACACATCCACTGATACACACACACACACTGATACACACACCCACTGATACATACACCCACTGATACACACACTGATACACACACTGATACACACACAACACACACACGCCCACTGATACACACACCCCCCCAATGATACACCCCCACCCCCCCACTGATACACACACACACACACACACACACACACACACACACACACACACACACACACACACACACACACACACACACACACACACACACACACACTGATACACACACACACACACACACACTGATACACACACACACACACACACACACACACACACACACACACACACACACACACACACACACACTGATACACACACACACACACACACACACACACACTGATACACACACACACACACACACACACACACACACACTGATACACCCACTGATACACACACACACATCCACTGATACACACCCACCCACACACACACACACATACACACACACACACACTGATACACACAACACCCCCCCACTGATACACACACACACACTGATACACACATCCACTGATACACACACACACACACTGATACACACACCCACTGATACATACACCCACTGATACACACACTGATACACACACTGATACACAGACTGATACACACACACAGATACACCCCACCTCCCCCTGCACCGCCGGCTAGCCCCTGCACCGCCCACGACCACGCAGCAACCACTGCCTGCCCCCATCTCCCACACCAAGGGGATGGGGGGAAGTGAGCGCCGGGGGGCAAAGCTGTGAGCGCCGGGGGGGGGCAAAGCTGGGAGCGCCGATGGGCAATGGTGGGAGCGCCGATGGGCAAAGGTGGGAGCGCTGGGGGGGCAATGGTGGGAGCGCCGGGAGGGCAATGGTGGGAGCACCGGGGGTCAATGGTGGGAGCGCCGGGGGGGCAATAGTGGAAGCGCTGGGGGGGCAATAGTGGGAGCGCCAGGGGGGGGGCAATGGTGGGAGCGCCGGGGGGGGCAATGCTGGGAGCGCCGGGGGGGCAAAGGTACAAGGTGGTACAAAGTCAGGCGCACCCCCGCTACCACCTCCTATTACCCGCCCTGGCTGGGACCCGGGACAGAAGGGGGACACTCACCGCGCACAGAGGAGCCGGGTGCGGGAAGACACGTGTGCTCTGCACAAAGCGGAAGTCCCGCCCCCGGCTTCCTCTGACCTGCCTGCAACCAATCCCCTGCGGGCTGGCCGGCATTCTAAGTCCCGCCCCCGGCATCATCATTCATCCAATCCCCTGCGGGCCGGCCGGCATTCTAAGTCCCGCCCCCGGCATTCTCCTTCATTCTGTCCCCCCGGCAGCATTCACACACAAACATAGAAAATACTTACCGGCCGCCGCATTCTCCTCACCGCCGCTGCCCCGCAATACCGGGACCAGGGACAAAAACCGGGACGACTTAAAACCGGGACAGGACACAAAAAAACGGGACTGTCCCGGTAAAACCGGTACGAATGGTCACCCTACGGGAGAAGTCTCTCACCCTCACGTGGAAAAACAAGCTCACCTTGTGTGAGCAACTTCCTGTTTTTTAAAGCACTTGTTTCACTGATAGTTCAGCCCCTGTTTAATCAGTCCTCCGCTTTGCTTTCTCTGTTTGAGGAAATTAACACTCTGTGAACTGGCTGCAGCATCTCTCCATTCACTGTCACAGCCTACTGAGTCAGTGACTCTGTCACAGTATATATAAAATCAATTTATTCATTAAGGTTAAAATAATAGGGACCACATATAGAAAACATATCATATCAGCCATTCATCAATTGAGCTGTATAGCACTGTACACACATATAGCGGCTTATTTTGACATTGCTATATGCACCACAGTACTTTGCTGTTCAACAGTGACTATACTATATAGCACTGTGCATATGTACAGCGGCCGATTTGATAATGCTATCAGCTCTATTGAATAATGTTCTTTAGTTCAGAATACTATGAAGTTATACCTATGACTATATATGTCATGTGCAATATTAGTATATCTAGTCTACTGAGCGTGTTCTGACTTATGTGACACAGACACCTACATTTAAGTACTGATTCTGTCATGTCCGTTGCACTGGGAATCGGATATACTGTAGGGCTAGTGGATTTTTAGACCTATGGGTACCTTCCCTCCCCGACTATACCTATTCCCTTCATCCCTCTGTGTTGGGGTATGTGTTTTGGGACACTTATTTAATTCCGATTTCCTGCTCATAGGACTATCACATACTGTTCCCTCTCACAGTTACATCGGGTTACCTTGCCTGTTGTATTTGCCATAATAGATGGCTTGTGAGCTGTGTTTGGCATCTGTTGTCTATATGTGGTCCCTATTATTTTAACCTTAATTAATACATTGATTATATATATACTCATCATTCCAATTCATATTTTGGGACCGTCTGTCCCTTTCACTGTGGACTTATATACAGTATAGTGCGTTGTTGGTTGTGCCACGGTCTTACACAAGATCTTTCTGTCCCACATGTAACATTTCAAGGAGTGCACGCAATTGGGAACTTTCTGCAGTCTCCCCACCTTGGTGGGTGCTCTTTGACACTCTGTAAAGAAGAATCAAGTTAAACGTAACTGTCGGTGCTCGATATTAAGTGGAGAATCCAATAATCCCAGTGATACAGCAGTAGGTATGAGAGAAATACAGGCACACGGACTTCCACATCAAGAAGGTGTTTAATGATCCATAAGATCTTGTGGCTCATTAAACACCTTTTTGGTTTGGAAGTCCATGTGACTTCATGTATAGAACGATTGTGACCTCATGTATAGAACAAAAGACAAAAAGCTCTAGTGCTCTGTACTGTACATCCAACTTCACAAATTAAATACGTATCTGTATACAGTGTACCTGTATGTGTAAATCTGGTTTGTTTGTATATTGTGTGTTTACATACAGTATGAACTGTATGGAGATTACCTTTGTAGGGTGCATGTAACATGCATCTGTGTATGGTGTGTTGACCACCAGGTTCCTGGGTCAGTTGGTTGTGCTTGCCCCCTGGGCTAAAATGTGCCAGCCAGAACCTCCCCCTCCCCCTCCCTTTCCTGCTGTTACCAAATGGTCGCTCTCATAGGCAGAGCCATAAATGACATCACAGAAAGTATCAATGGAATAGCCAGTATATACAGAACACTGAACATTGCATCATATAGAGGGAAATCATGAAGCCCATCACTTGGGAGGTCTTGCTTTGTTAATATTATTGATTTTCAAGCCCATATTTACTAAGCGTGGCTATACCATAAAACACCATCTGGAGCCTAAGGACACCTTACTATCTATTAATTTTTGTTGAGCAACCATTCAGAAAGTAAATCTAAACATAAATCTAAATCTAAACTACATACAGGACCATATTTACTATTATAGTAAGCAGTGCTAGGCCATAAGACACCTTAATAGATCTGTAACGTGTCTTATTGGTTAGCCCCACTTTGTTAATATGCCCCAAAGTGAGACTTGTTCCCTCTTTATCTGAAATAATTTAGAGCGAATTTGAAAAAGCTAATAATCTAGTTTGTATCATGTAAATCACTCCATGTCGGCTTTTCATGATTTGGAAATTTGTGCCATGATTATGCACAAATATCTCACTCATCTCTATTAACAAGTAATAAAGTCCAAATGACATTACCTTCATAAACCAGGGGAGTAGAGGTGTATCCTTAAACACCTCCTCCATTCTCAGAGGGAAGAAGTAGAGATTATCAAAAGATGAGAGTGTTGGGAAACTCTTCCGTGTTCTGTTCATATCGTCTTCCGCGTATATGTTGGTCAAACCTTTCATGAAAAAAACCACAGGCCTGTCATGGTACACACGGGCTGCTGACTCAATGGCACATAATGCCAGGGGACGGGGCTCCATTCTGTTAGTGGTCTCTATAAATATGATCCCATTTCCATTTCTCAGAACGTCCTCTGGACTAATGACCTTGGAGCTTATGGTTTCTATAGAGAAGAGAGGTTTGCAAAAAATGCCGCTGTGCTTGTAGTTGAATCTATAGATGAAGCCAATGGCTGATAAGACCACGAGGAAGGCACATATTTTTTTTTTTGCCATGGTTGCAAAATCTTGTGATCAATCTGCAAAAGAGAACAATGGGAAAGTGGTATACATACAAGTCTTCTTTTGAACAAATATAGACAGTAAAGAGACATGGGAGATGGAGCAGCTCAGTGAGTAAAGACTGGCACTGCGTTTGAAGTGATACAAGGTAACTGGGGTGCTCCCTGAATATGGGTGTAACATGGAACCACCAGAAAACAATCAAATAAATAATTTGAACATATAGAATATTGGACCAGAAAGTGAACAGTAAAATGATTAATACTGGCCCTTAAACAGTGTTGCCGCTTGACCAGGAGAAGATCATCCCTGAATCTTCATAAAGCAGTGTAGATATGGAGTTGTGGTCAGCGCAAAATGCCCAGGATAGGTCTCAGTATAAAAGACAATAAAGTGTACAGATAATATGGTGAAATCACTGTAAACAGGAGATTAACCCAAAACATACAGGTATAAGTAATAGACACGAACTCAAGGGAGAGGGGGAGGGGGTGGGAGAGGGGGAGGGGGTGGGAGAGGGGGAGGGGGTGGGAGAGGGGGAGGGGGTGGGAGAGGGGGAGGGGAACCCTCACTATTGCTAAAGTATATACTGCTGCGGCCGAGTTTATTTGAGCATTTGCCCGGTCTCGGCCGCAGCAGTAACCAGGCGCGCGCCGGGATGTGACTGGCGCGCGCCAAAGCCGCGGAGGAGCGCCCTCCGATCGGGGCTTTCTCCCTTCGCTCGCCGGGTCCGCCGGGTCCCCCGGAAACCCCTGCCGCCGTCCCCCACATCGCGGGACACCAGGGCTCCCTCGGGGAGCCCAGGACGCGCGTGCAGGGGGCGCAGGCACCCGATGACGCGTGACTGCGCGTCGATGACGCGCGGCACGCCGAGGGAGTGCGGCTAGCATGCCGGGGCATCCCCCGGCTTGCGGAGCTAGCCGCACTCAAATAAAATGTGCCGCCTCTGTAGTAATGTGGTGCTTCTATCTGGGGTGGAATTAATGAACAAACACATGCAATAAGCGGCGGAAAGGCACTTCTCGCCACTTTCCCACCTAAAAAGCCTATCCGTATTCAGAAAGGGGCCAGAAAGTGGCGAGATTCAAAAAAACCGCCAGTTTGGCTGGCGGTTTTTTTTTTCCGCCGGTGGCGGGCGAGAAAGCACTTCCCGCCTAAAAATCCAACTTTTTCCGCCACCCTGTATTCTAGTAGAGGCGAGTAGCTAAGCGGAGCTATTCGCCTCTCTAGAATACCGTTTTGCTGGTGGATCAGCCACGCAAAAAAAAGATGGCAAGTTGCTGCTCAGAGGCAGCGTATGAGTGGCGGATCGGCACTTAGAAAAAATTCAGGCCTTTTTCCTGGCTGGGATTGATGCCGGGGTCTCCGGAGCTGATACCATTAATATCAGCACCGGACCCCCCCGGCATGCATCCGAGGCAGGAAAAATGCATTTAAAGCCCACTTCATTACCTTAGCGGCTAACCGCTAAGGCAATGAAGGGGTTAAAGAGCCGTGCCAGGTTTATTGTTGGTAGCGGGGGTGGGTGAAGGCGGTATTTGGACCTTGTTGTTTGTTTAGGGCTTGCGGGGGGGTTGCGGGTGCACTTAACCCCTTCACGACCGTAGCGGTTAATACCACTACGGTCATGAAGGGGTTAAGGCCTCCCGCTACCCACACGCAAGCCTTAAACAACCACCGTTGGGGCTAATACACCCTTCACCCACCCCCACTACCCACAATAATAAAAAATGCACACACCAGACCCACACTAAATAAATAAATAAATATATATATATATATATATATATATATATATATATATATATATATATATATATATATGGAAAGGTATGTATGTGAGGTGAGGAGTGAATGAATTCAAATACTTTAATGGAAGTACTGTAAGTACTCCACTAAAATGAGCCACAAAAGTGCAGCGAAATAAAATATACCGTATAATGGGCTACACCCTTGATTATATATATAGGGTGCAGCATGGTAAGTATATATACCGAGATGGCCTATGTCTGCTAAATATAACACAGATACAACCACTCTGGGGTAGCTGTGGCAGATAGAGAAAGGTAGGAGTGCTCTCATTCAAGTAGGTGTGAATGAGTCAGCCTATCCATGTAGTCATATAGTGATAAGACAGATAACAGTAGTATACAGGTAGTATCCACTTACACCTTGATAGGTAATAACAGAGCAAGTTACTAACTCTGTGATGGTTGTATTAAATAGGACAAGGTACAAGGTAGGCATGTACTCACTTAGATGAGTATAAGTGAGTCAGTATACCCAGTATTTAAGGCAATCCAAACAGATAATCACTGCAAGTGTCAGTATAATTAGCTGTCAAAATAACACAGTCTCAACAGTGTAACAAAATAGCCCACACAGAGTATAACACTGGTGTAGGGACACCCCTGAATGGGGGTGTCTGTTACAAACACAGAAGGTGACTGTTGCCGCGATAAATGAATAGAGAACAGTAGTACACAAGTAGTGTCTACTTACACCTCGGTAGGTAAAAACAAAACAAATATCCGGTAAAAATAGATTAGCAGACCCTATGGTAGCACTTAGTAGCTGTACACCTACTTGTTGGTGCTGGGTGCTTTAAAGTTTGCCACGGGTGCTGCTAGGGTAGAAATAGGGCTAGCTCAATGCATATACAAAGCTCCGTGTAGGGAGCTAGTGTGAGGCGGTCGCGCTCCGATCACGAGCGTTAGTCCCGCCCCTTTGATGTGATGACGTCACTGCCAGTGATTGTTTGGATTGCCTTAAATACTGGGTATACTGACTCACTTATACTCATCTGAGTGAGTACATGCCAACCTTGTACCTTGTCCTATTTACTACAACACTGACGAAGTTGAGACTTTAGGGGTCTGACATAACAGCATTAGGATGAAGTCATTTTGTTTGAATCCGCCATCTTGTCTTGTCTTTGTGACTTTCTATGTGAAGAAATCTGTGTGAAACAGACATGGAATGTTTTCGCTCCTAGTTGACTTTATTGATCGTTCCTCATCCAATCAGCTTCCAAATTGAAAGTGTAAACAGGCCAGATATTATGAGAAAGCCTCGTTAGTAGTCTAAGATAAACTGTTTCTCATACAATGTGCCAAGTGGCAGAACTGACATCACATTTAACCCCATAATGATTTTTGCTTACAGACAGTTATCCAGTATTATTATGTATTACATAATGACATCAGCTTTAGTATTGTTATGTATTACAAAATGAGGTAATATTAGTGACGTGCAAGCCACCCCATAAAGGGGTGGATCTTTAGGTTTTAGGGTATAAATATATGGCATAACGTGTTATCTGTTAGAGAGTTTTTTTTTCAAAAGCTGTCTCCATTGTGCACTTGACTTGCATAAATTCACATGTTATTCTGTTTCAAAATAACCTCAGACTGTGTTTTTTTATTTACGCTTTTCTCAGATGGCGCATTCCGAATAGGGACTCAATATCATCGGAATCGAGCACCCGGATGAATCACTCGTCCATCACTCAAACCTGAGCGCTCACATATGAATCAAGGTAAGGCTACCTGCATTTTTAGACAAACAGCCTGATTAAATTGTTTTGAGTGATGCTTGGAGCTGATTTTTGAACGGTGTCTTATCTGATGTGACAAGTTAGAATCCCTAGCAGTTTCACGTGAATTTATTATTCTCTGTTCCTGTATTCATTTTAAAGTGTAAGAGTGTTAAGAGTTGTTAGGGGCTAAGGTAAGAGTCCCGTTAAAAGTTTTGGTGTTTTGGTGATGAAGGTGAGTGTTTGTATGCATAAAGGGATTGTTTTCAGACCGTCCTGGGTTGTGATAAATATTTTTCTTGTCTGAACAGGACGGGTCCCTGATTGTACATTTGCTCTGTTTTGTCATTTACATACCAAGTGAGTGCATGGATATCTGGTTAGAAAGTCTTATCTGTATCCATGTTATAAAAGTATAAGGTTTATCAGGACTGGGTTGGACCCGCTGAAGTGATTCAAGTTTTTCTTTGGTATAGTTATGGTGAGAAAATGTGATTGGGGAACAGTCTTGTGACAGGTCCTTATCTGCATATTTACACTATTCAGAACAATAACATGCCAAAAGAGTTGTACGTAATCAGCTTGCGCTGATTACTGTAACACTAAATTGTACAGGTCAATTAACAGTTGATTGCTGTAGCCGAAGTATTGTACATTGTCAATTAACATTGATTATTGTAGCCGAAGAAGTATTGTACAGGTCAATTACATTTGATTTCTGTAGCCGTAGAAGTATTGTACAGGTCAATTAAATTTGATTTCTGTAACAGGGGAATAATGGGAAACCAAAAATTCTCAAAGGATTGTGTGTCTGCAGACGAAAATAATAAAGAATGAATACAGAGAACGAAAAGAGACAATATAAATATATTTCGTTGGCCAGTGAATGGCACTGTTTGTACTATTATCAACTAATTGCGCAGATGTTTAAATGAAAGAGGGATCTTTTTCTGTGGGATTGATAAGCTCAGAGAGCGCCGCCTCGTGTGTTTTTGAATCCCACAGGGAAACATACTTTACGTTAATATGGGTCAAAAGAATTCTGTTGAGGGACAGGAGGGTCCCGTTGCTTATTTTTACCATTGCCAGGACAGAAGTTAATATAATAACAAGTGAAAAAGAAAGTGAATAGGAAAGAAATAGCAAGTGAATTTGCCGATAGATAATTAAGATATATGATGATGTTGAGGGTTATTTTTATGAAAGGTTTATATGTGTAGCCTGGAGCTCCCGCAGCTCCTTGAAACCCCCCTCCCTTGGAGCAGTGCGGTCGCGGGTGCCGTCGGAGCCAGCGCCGGGCCCGACGGCTACTTCCAAGGGTGGGAGCCGGAGCGGGGAGTCGCACGCTGTTCCCTGATGCGGCCGGTTGCTGGGGACGCGAGCGGCCCGTTGTTAGGGCTGCAATCGCGTTGCCGAGGCCCCGGCGGCTCGGGGTACAGGGCTCCGCCATTGTGCAACAGCTCGCGCATGCGCAGGGATAGCCAGGCGCCAGGAGAGCCCCAGAGAGGTCGCGCATGCGCAGGACAGAGACCAGAGAGAACGCGAAACCCTAGCCTACCAGTGAAGGCTCTGAGCAGGGACTACGGGTCCCATGAGCCTCTGTGCGCCCCACGTGACACCAGGGAGCCAATAGGGCTTAGGATTTCCCAGACTGCCAGAATAAGATACATTTCGCGCGCTGTGAACGGCAGTTGGAGCTGGGGAGCTGTGAGGGAAGGAAGGGTGCAGAGAGCAAGTGCAGCTCCTGCATCGAGTAAGGTCCCCCACATCCCAAGTAAGGCCCCAACTCCCCACCAGGTTAGTGGGTAAGTGCTGAGGGACGGCCCAAGATAGGGACGCTGCCCTTAGTGCGTGTGAGTGCTGTCTTGTCAGGGTCACGGCTGGCCGTGCTGTGAGGCCTGACAAGAAGGCATAGTGTTAGCGTGCAGCAAGTTTGCTGTACGCGTTCCGAAGGTTGCAGTGCGTGGCTGCGAGTGTTAGTTCTTAGTTAGTCAGTACTGGCAAGAGTTAGGGGAATGAGGCAGGCTAGTAACCCCTGTAGGCCCATAGGAGTTTCCCCTAAGCCATCAAGGTTGCTGTGCTGTAGGGACGGCCTATAGTACAGTATTGTCCCTGTAGTTAAAAGAGTCAGTTAGGGACTCAGCGGGCGCTGCGCCTCCGGGCATCGAGGTGGGCGCAGTTCATCATTGCGGCTGCAGCAGTCCTCTGGGTGGGATCGTCCTGGAGGTGGTTCCGGTGTTCTTCGGTCGCCGGAACCTTTGTGAAGCCAGTAGGAGATCCGAGCACGGGAGTGCTCGGGCAGGTACTATTAAGTCAACAAGTGCACCAACGGGCCCTTAGTTTAATAGTGACTGCGCAGTCACCCACGTTCTCTCCAAGAGTGCGGGACATTGGGTGGGGATTCTCGGGACACTGGGTGGGATCACTTGGTGTTGGGGAAGCGTCCTGCGCAACGCAGTAAGTGTCTCCTCTAGAGAGGGACACAGGTTATTATGGTATTGCCATGATATGTTGTCTTGCATGTTCAGAAAAAGTCACTAGTTATTATACATTGTTTGTATGTGTCCTGCGAGGAATCACTCCCCCTATGGTGGGAGTCATAGCAGGTGGAGGCGCTGCACCGAGTAAGTGGTTACCCATAGTGTTATAATTGCCCCAGGTTCCCCGTGGCGGAAGCTCAGCCCTCCTGTGAGCACCACACCAATGGCAACATGGTATGTTTCTCCGCACCCACAGTATAATCTGCGATTGGGGGGGGGGGAAACCCGTTATATATGCAGAAATTGGGATACAATTAGAGACTGTGTGTATATTGTTTGGAAGGGACAGAAAGTGTTTGGAAGTGACAGAAAGTGTTATAAGTGTAAAAAAGTAGGACATGTTGCCAGTAATTGCAGATCAGCCCTAAGAGAGAGAGTAGAAGAAAAATAATGGAATTTAAAAGGTTTGTTCCTACTGGCCACACGAATAGGTCTTTTAAACCAGAAAATATTATTTTTCCTTCTGTTCTAATGGCAACTAGAAAGAGAATCAGAATAACAGCAGCACAGACCGCGCCAAACCCCCCTTTTTCTCCAAAGGAATGTGCAAAAGATACGAAAAGTTAACTCAAAACTCAAAAGCTCCGGAGCATAAAAAAAAAAAAAAAGTTTTAAAAGCAGGTTATTTATGAGAAGTTGATTCGCTGTGTAGGAGAGAAGTTTGTATCTCTGTTCTTTGTTGTCACACTTGTGCTCTCCTCACAAGCGCAGGGAAAAGGGGAAGGACCCGTTAGCGAGGTGGGGAGGCCGCAGGGGATACGAAGGGAGTAAGTTGCCGCGCAGCTTGGGATCGGCGCACGTAGTCACGTGACCGCGCCGCTCGCATGAAAATGCGCGACACGTCCAGAGGTGCGGTGCCTACTCAGAGACACGAGTGATCCAGCTGCATGTGCGCGCATGCTCTGACAGCAGAGCGGGAGTGCGCGCGTTCTCAGGCACCAACACGGGGGTTGCTGGGAAGCCAACGCTTCAGCACGGGAGTCTGGAAACGGAAACCAGAAACATGGGCATGGAGTTCAGAACACAAGGTAACATCCAGAGAAGGATTGCTTCTTGGAGAACGTCAAGACTTCTTAAAGGCATAGTGACAGAAACAGCAAGGTGCAGCGAAACTAAACATAACATAAGGGTTCTTAGTCTAATCCATTGGCCAAGGAATTATAAGCCTGCTACCACGTCAAGGTGAACCCTACTAAGCAGGTACCTACACTACCCGACGGTAAACTAACCTCAGTAGTATAAGTGTGACTGCCCCAGTCTTCCGGAATCCGCAGGAGATAAGTAAAGGTCCCAAGGAGGTCCAGACAGGAACAGTATGCGATGAGTACCAGCAGGCACCAGGGCAGGCAGCAAAAGACTAATAGCAGAGAGAAAGTCAAAGAGAGGCTTACTCCCTGTCAGGAGGAAGAGGGCAGGGTTTGCCAGAAAGCAAGATGGCGTTGCTTGCTTCAGAATCCTTAAAGTCACAGGATCTTGACTCGCAGCTAGGGGGCGGCGATCAGAAGTAAACAGGTAAGAAAGGGACACGCCGCAGGGGGCGTGTTCCACGCATCGTTACATTTGTGGGTCTGTATTGTGGTTTCTGTATTGTGTGTAAACCAGTAAAAACACGTCAATTGCATTTCTATAGGATTAGGATATGTTGCAAAGAGATTTTAAGCTTGCACGTATTGTTTTAATTATATATGGTGTGTTCATAAGTTGATCTAACCTCAGTTTATTTAATTGTCATATTTTTATTTCTAAGAGGCCATATTTTTATTTTTAAGAGGCCATGTTTTTATTTTTGAGAGGCCATATTTTTATTTTTTAGAGGCCATATTTTATTTTTAGAGAGGCCATACATTTTTTGTTTTTATTGTTGTGGAGAGAGCTCCATTTTTAACTTTGAGCTGAAGTTTCAATTCAGTAATTCATATTTAGAAGACTGAGAAGCTGTTTTGTTATCTGCTCGGCACTCTCAAGGTCTTTTTGGCGAAACGCCCGGGCTGGCAAATTGCCCAAGATAAACAAGCTCTGAAATTTTTCTCTGAGTGTCTTTAAAAAAATAACGCTGTCAGTGTGTTCGGCACTGTGCAAAGAGATTATATTACAAAAATTAGTGTGAAGTCCTCTACAAAAGCATTTGACTATTAACTGAATATGTGATGTATTGTATAACTTCTAACCATTTATTTTTCCATAAGTGTTCTATTTTATTATAAGCAGTAGTTACTGTTAAAATCACTGTATAATATATATTTCTAATTCTGCTGATTAAGCAAACAACATCCTAGTTGCTAATTTATTTATTTTATTTGTAGAATGTTTTGCCAGGAAGTGGTGCATTAGGAGTCACCTCTCATTTTTGGATATGTTCTAGGTATAGAGTTAAAGGATAGGTGATACATAGTTGCAAATACAGTTACATAAGCGAGCAGGGTATACATTATATGCAAGGCATTTCACATTTTTGGCAGAATAGTTACAATGGAGTGTTTGGGGTGGAGGCCAGACTGGAATTGCCTAGGGGCATTTGTCTTAGTATAGTAATTGTTTAATTGGGAGTAAACACATTTTTTCCATGACTTTGGGTAGTATTGTAGTGTATGACTTTATTTATATATAGCGTCAAAAATGTACTCAGCACTTCACAAAGAATACAGTAGAGGGAATTATAATAGAATAGTAAGTGCAGCAAAATCAAACAATAGGAAAGGAAATCCCTGCCCTGAAGAGCTTACAATCTAAGGTTTAAGGGAAATTTACAGAGATAGCAGGTGATGGAATAAGTGCTGTAGATGGCAGTGCTTGGCCACAATGGGTGGTAGGAGTGACTGTGTGTGGGATAATAGCCATGAGTGCAGGCTATTGGGATGCTTAATTTGTGGGGAAAGTTTTAAGGTTAGTTAGTATTTAATGAAAAGGTTGATACCATTTGCATCGGAGGAGATGACAGTGAGGCATGAATGAGAGCAAGTGTGCATGGGGAGAAGAGAGATTGGTCTGTAGTTTGAGACAGTGTTTTTGTCCCCACTTTTGAAGATTGGGACAGCTCTAGTAGTTTTCCAGGTCTTAGGGATATGGCCTGCAGAAAGGATAGAGTTGATTATGGAAGCAATTGGTTTGACAATGGATGAGGCCCAAAGTCTTAGCTGCTTAGTTTTAAATGTGAGGAGCATTAATAGGAGATACCTCTGTCTATATGCGGATGTTAAGACAGTAGTAAACACATTGATACAAGAATTTATTCCTAGGTTTAAATTATCTCCCTATGAGACACTTATGGGATGACTTATGACTATCAGTAGTTCAAAGAAACAAATTAAGGACCATCTATTGGTAATAAAACAATTAATAAATATTGTATGCCACTATATAAATAAAGACATACAATACAATATATTTTTTGAGTCTCTCTAGGCATAAGGTATGATAAAAGTGCACCTACGCGAGACGGAGTTAAAGGTCAAGTAGTTGCTAAACAAGCATGCTCTTCATCCCAGATGAAAAGGCCCATACTAACCACCAATACAGCAATTAAAGTGTCAGAGATTTCTTCCTGGATCCACGTGGCTCACATAAAACTCATTCCAGCTCCACCAAAGACCAAAGTCATCTAAAGCACAGCCGCATCAAGTTAACGTTTTGACGAGACATAAACTTTGACCGTTAACCAACGAGGAAAATAAGATACCAGGCAGAGGCTTGATCTTATCAGGAACATTTCATTTTTTCAAAGACTCAGAACATTTCATTTTTTCAAAGACTCAATATTTTTATTCTTTTATAGTGTGTATAAGTTAGAATTTTAAGATGTATGCACCATTGGGTCTGCGAAGGTATAACCCACAGAGAGATGACAGGATTGTCATGATGATGCCCTACAGAGCCTTGTCAGCAATACTCATCTGCCTGTGTTCCTTATACATCGCAGATATCTATCACCATGGCCAAGGTAACACTACACTAATTCACCATCTCACCCACAAACATCACAAAGTCTCAGTAATAGAATGTTGTGCTAATTCTCAAAATATATGATGGTAGAGATAGATGCCATTTTTCTTTAGCTAGCAGCAGAACGGTCACTTGCCTAAAATACGTTTTTTGCATTTTTTGTATCCATTTTTACACTAGCAACAGCAATCATTTATGGGTCAAGTGCCTCCAACAACCAGAAACAAGAGTAAAACACCAAATATTTCAGGGCTGAAAAGTAGTTTATGGAAAGAACAATTTTGGGTTAGTTTAGTTCTAAATGTAGGAGTTGGGTTACTATATGACAGGCTTAATACATTAACAGATGTGTTAGATGATGTCCTCAATTACACCACTACAGCTATTGCATCACTAATCCAAGAACAGGTTCAGACCAGGCTTAACAAAAAAAAAGAAACAAAGCGCACAACACTCATCGTGAAAAAATGTAATAAACTATGTTTATATATAAGGTGTTTCAAGGTTATGCGTACATCAAGGTAAATTAATCAAGCATAGAGCCACAGAGTGGCAGTTACCAGCGTCTGCAACCAGGAACCACCAGAGCTTCACTCTCCTTTCCAGCTACAGGTAGGTGAAATGCCATATAATTGATGACTCTGCCACAGTCTCAATGTCCTGTAAATAGCGTCAATGCGCTTAGTGGATGCTATTTACAGGACATTGAGACTGTGGCAGAGTCATCAATTATCTGGCATTTCACCTAACTGTAGCTGGAAAGGAGAGTGAAGCTCTGGTGGTTCCTGGTTGCAGACGCTGGTAACTGCCACTCTGTGGCTCTATGCTTGATTAATTTACCTTGAAACACCTTATATATAAACATAGTTTATTACATTTTTCACGATGAGTGTTGTGCGCTTTGTTTGTTTTTTTTGTTACTAGATTCTAGGGTCTTGGGCTACCATTTACACAGCAGCAGACGCTCATCTACATTGGTATATATTTATTTACCTTTTCCACATGGTGGGGTGTGTTTTTTTTATTTAAATTGACATCACAATTAACACTTTGTATTAAGTATATATTTTAGTGCGCACTTATTTGTTTTTTCTATCAGACCAGGCTGATAGCCTTACAAAACAGAATGGCTTTAGATTACATTTTAGCATCAAAAGGAGGTTTATGTGCCCTAATTAAAGAACAATGTTGTGTTTTAATCCAAGATCAGAGTGGCAAGGTACAACATGAGTTAGATAAGATAGAAGAAATTCAAGAAAGACTTAGGAAGGAAAGTGACACAGACTGGAACCCTTTGGGGCTGGGTGGATTGGTAGGATCACTAGGAGCGAAATTTTTGAATGCGGTAATGAGCGTGATTGTGATACTCGTTGTCATCTATGTTTGTGTTACGTTTGTCAAAGGCATGATCCACAAATATGCAACCCCCTCTGCAGACATAATGCCATTGTTTGCAGTACCAATTTACAGCAGTCCCTTGAAGAAAAAAGATGCCAAGTACAGTGTTCTAACTCTAGAAAAGAAGTTGGCCGCAACGCCATATGAGACTATGACTACATTTGGCAGGCACCCTCGTGCACTGTCCTATACCCTCAAGCAGCATTATGAGATGATGGAGCACCCCTGTGCCTCCCAATGTGTTTCTGGACTAAAATCATGCCAATAATTCTCAAAAAACAATATTTTAAAGAATCAGAGGAGGGACTGACCAAGTTGAGACATTAGGGGGTCTGACATAACAGCATTAGGATGAAGCCATTTTGTTTGAATCCGCCATCTTGTCTTGTCTTTGTGACTTTCTATGTGAAGAAATCTGTGTGAAACAGACATGGAATGTTTTCGCTCCTAGCAGACTTTATTGATCGTTCCTCATCCAATCAGCTTCCAAATTGAAAGTGTAAACAGGCCAGATTTTATGAGAGAGCCTCGTTAGTAGTCTAAGATAAACTGTTTCTCATACAATGTGCCAAGTGGCAGAACTGAATCACATTTAACCCCATATTGATTTTTAGCTTACAGACAGTTATCCAGAATTATTACGTATTACAAAATGACATCAGCTTTAGTATTGTTATGTATTACAAAATGAGGTAATATTAGTGACATGCAAGCCCCCCCATAAAGGGGTGGGGCTTTAGGTTTTAGGGTATAAATATATGGCATAACGTGGGAACTGTTAGAGAGTTTTTTTTCCAAAAGCTGTCTCCGTTGTGCACTTGACTTGAATAACTTCACGTGTTATTCTGTTTCAAAATAACCTCAGACTGTTTTTTATTTACGCTTTTCTCAACCATCACATAGTTAATAACTTGCTCTGTTATTACCTATCAAGGTGTAAGTGGACACTACCTGTGTACTACTGTGATCTGTCTTATCACTATATGACTACGTGGATAGGCAGACTCATTCACACCTACTTGAATGAGAGCACTCCTACCTTTCTCTATCTGCCACAGCTACCCCAGAGTGGTTGTATCTGTGTTATATTTAGCAGACATAGGCCACCTCGGTATATATACTTACCAGGCTGCAACTTATATATATAATCAGGGGTGGTAGCCTACACTTCACGCCCATTATCCGGTGTTTTTTATTTCGCTGCGCTTTTGTGGCTCATTATTGAGTCTAATATATTCTGGATGTCTAGTGTTCTACCCATTTTAGTTGAGTACTTACTCCCATTAAATTATTTTAATTCATTCACTCCTCACCTCACATACATACCTTTCCATTTCACGTCTGCTGTGATTTATGTATATGTTTGAGTGCTCTCCAGTGGGCTTCTGTTCTCTTTGTGTTTGTTCATAAGTAATAGACACCAATGGGGAGTGACACTACATAAAATGTATGTAGTGTCACTCCATTTTGGTATCTATTACTTATATGTTTTGGGGTTAATCCCGTTTCCAGTGATTTCACAATATTTTCTGTATACTTTATTGTCTTTTATACTGACTCCATATCTTCACTGAGTTTGAAGTAACTGGTTCAATTCCTGGTGTTGGCTCCTTCTGACCTTGGGCAAGTCACTTTATCTCCCTGTGCCTCCGGCAGCAAAAATATAGATTGTAAGCTCCATAGGGCAGGGACTGTGTCTGCAAAATGTCTCTGTAAAGCGCTACGTAAAAACTAGCAGCGCTATATAAGAACATGCTATTATTAGTGGTTTCGTATTCTATACAAGAACAAACAATTATTATTATTATTATTAGAGTCAAGGCAATTTTGGAGCAAAACTAGTGCACTGAAGGCATTGAAGCTTATAGGCACAGGATTATAATGCTTCTCTGGGAGTGAGTGGCCACACTGGACAAAAACAGCACGAGATTTATCTAAGACTAAAACCAATGGGATACCATTTCTGTGATATATCTGGTTCTTTCTAGTTTTGCTGCCAGGAGACATAGATAAATGTTGATGATTCTCCAGGCAATCCAAGTTGAATATTTGATCAAAAATATATATTCTTTTTACATAAGACAATGTTTCAGTCTCTAGGGGCTTTATTCTGGGTCCCATCAACGTAAACAGGACAAACAAGAACCACATTGCACAGCTTGTTTTCTAATTTTCCTATCTCCCTACACTGTATTACATCCCTTGTTTGTATATTTTAGATGCCCTACAGAAAAGAAAGCCTTATAGTCTTCGGGACTCGGGCAAGTCGCGGTCCCAAGGCTTGCCCCGGACTGGAGGATTATCACTGTGGAGGAGTCCGATCCAGCAGCATAGACCCCCTGCAGCGACATCCCAGCAGCGCTATCTCTTGAGCACTACAGTAAGTCTTTATACATCTGTAATACCATCCTTACTGTATTAGCTCCTACCACCTCTGTTGGGAGGCTAGTCAACAAATCCATCACCGTTTCTGTGAAGAACTACTTCTCCTAATTTCCTCTAAGCCTCCAAACATCAGCTTTAGAGAATAAACTCTTGTTCTTGCCTTCTATTAGTCTGAAATATGTTTCCCTCCTCTACTTTGTTGATATATTTGAAAGTTTCAGTCATGTCCCCCCTCTGCCTTCTCTCCTCCAAGCTTTACATATTGAGGTTCTTTAGTCTGTAATTATACATTTTATGATTTAAACCATGCACCATTTTTGTAGCCCTTCTTTATATAGTCCCTAATTTATTGATATTCTTCTGGGAATATGCAGTATGGTCACATTTACTAAGCAGTCTCTCGCCATTATGTACCAATGGGCATCTTCCGGGACCAGAAAGTCTCTTATGGCAGAAGACAGCTTAGTAAAAATGGCCCGTAGTATCCATAACTGAACACAGTTCTCTAGGTGAAGTCTTCTCAATGATCTATAAAGTGACATCATCTCTCTCTTCCTGCTGCAATTATCTCTAACAATACGCCCCTGTCCCAATGACTTTCCCCATTGCTTTGTTACATTGCTTGCCTACTTATAAATCACATGAAATAATGTATATAACGGGTAAATCAATGATTAACCCACCAAGCGCTAAGAAATGGTACAGTCCTGCTGATTTGTTTAATATATTCATGGGAAATAAGCACGGTCAACCCCAGACAGAATAAGTATAATGTGCGTGATATCTCTTCCAGCAACTGGCTCACTGCGAGCACCAAAAGAGTTGAGATAAAAAGACTCACGTGGCTGACTTTGGGGTTGTTGACACTGTGCCTGTCCTCTCTGGAATGATGTAGCTGCTCCTGCTAGCAGATCTCGGCTTGATGTAGCATAAATGTTGGGACAGATGTGGCGCCCCAGCACTGTGGAACGCCAATTTCCTCTTCACCGCCAACCCTGTGTCCGCTCCGGCGCGGTGGGTGGTCACCTGACCGGCGGCATCAGCAAGGCTTCCGGTTCATCCACAGGAACAGCAAGTGATCTCCAGCAGCTCAGCGTGCAGGCGACGTAGACAGCGCTGCAGAAATCCTCCCAAGGGGGGTATGATCGCCGCACAGCCGCAATGAATCAATGAAGGCTGATGTGTGAATCTAGAAAAGGTTTTATTCTCACAGGGTGCCAGTGAATCCTCTTACGCGTTTCAGCCTGAGAGCACATGAAATAATGACTCATGTCACAAGATTCAGTGATTTCCTTATGCAGCCTGAAAATTCACTATTCTTGCTACAGTAATGTCTCGAAAATAGCACTTTTCCTTTTTTCCTTTGTAATTCTTTGCTTTTAAGCTCATTATTTCTCTTGATTATCTTTTTTTAAATCATCTCGTTTAAACCTACAGTATTAAGCAGACCACTCGTCTTAGTTTAATTTGGTTCAAGGTAGGACTACACCTTAATGAAATGTTTTTAACTCATTACTTGCTGCTGCTGTTAGAAGGGTGTATTTTTACACTGGAAATTAAAGTGTGGTGTGAGGGGTTTTGATGGATACTAATGGCAAACGAATTGCCACAGAAGGCAGTAAGTGAGAAACGTATTATGGCGCCTATTCTAATAGCTCCAAAGTGTGACAAAATGCTTCTAAAGTTCCCTTTATAAGCAGATTGGACGCTTTGCTATTCTGTAAGCCCTTATCACATGTCCAAACTAGGTCTAAATGGCTTTTTTTACAAGTGGTTTAACTCTTGGTCTGTCAATCTGATCGGGTTGTCAAAAAAAGTCTCAAACGCACATTTTTTGCCCTCAATTGCTATTATAGTGTATGCAAACTACATTAAAAACTTCACTTTTTTTAACACCATGTAAAGAGTGGCCTGAAATATGAGAACAAACCCATAAAACAGGCTGGAGATGGAGTCGGCAGCATGTCTGGTTCTGCCTCTAAGCAAATACAATCCGGACAAATTACTGTAGCTGTTAAACCGGTTGGTTATGTAATTTTTTTTTTTTTTTGCGGTTTAGAAGAAGTGATTTGCAATAGAGAACACCGTTTTTTTTTCCCCCACCTTTTATTCTGCTTCTTTTGAACATGCCCAAACCATTCGGTTTGGCAAGGACAACTTCGGAGCTACAAAAATAAGCCCATATACAGTAGGTGCAGAAAAGAGACACTGTTTTTTAATAGCTTACATGAATTAAAAAAAAACCCACATACACCCACTCGCCACCTGAGTTTAGTCATAAAACATAAATTCTTTTGGCTGAAAAATTGGGCGGATCTGCTGTGATTTACTATGAAATATAAGAATACTGAATTTTTAACAAATAAAACTGTGCTATGTTCAGGAAATAATTAACAAAAAATTAAAATGATCAAATTAAAGGTGAAGGATTAAAAAAATATTGGAATAATTTTTTTTAGTACATGAAATGATGTACCTCTTCCGTCCTTCTCTCCCCTCCCTCTCTCTAAATACTGTAACTATATTTTAATAATGAACTAATGTAGTACCCTTTTGAACAGTAGAGCTTTCAATCACAAGAATCATACTTTTAAAAAAAAAAGTTCGCTGACAATGCTATTTATTCTGTAGGTGTATGTGTGGCTTCCTTGTGATACAGTTGAAAGGTTTTCAGGCACAGTAATCTACAGCAGGCGTGCGCTAACTTACCTTCATGCGCCCCCCTTTCTCCTCTCCCCTCGGCTCACGCACCCCCCTTTCCCCCCCCCCCGCATGGCTCCGGCGTCAAATGACATTGCGGGGTCATGTGGCGTCATGTTGCCATGGCAATGGGATGTCACATGACCCCATTGCCATGGAGACGCGTAGTTGGAACCAAGGTTAATTAAGAGGTTACACAGGCCTCACGCGAACCCCAGCATTTATTTTAAATGCTTTCGGGGAAGCACGTGTCCTCTGTAACAGCCGTGCCCTCCCCCCAGAAAATCTAGCGCCCCCCACTTCGTGCACCCCTGATCTACAGTACAGATGTGGCCAACATTATTACACTTGCTGGCACATTGCAGCGGAATATATACAATGCACCAGCGGGAGAAGTAACCAATGTTTCAAAGCTGCCTTGCTAGAAAAGGAAAGGGATAATGTGCTATTTTAGCCCCTGGGAACAAGCAAACGAGCAGTGCTGGATTAAGGGACGGTCTGGCTGGGCACTTCCCTGGGACACCAAAAGAAAATCGGGATTACCCATCAAGAAAGACCAAAAAGTGCATACAAATAAATAAATAAATAAAGAATACATTTAAAGTAGAAAAAATGTTTAACCTCTTCACTGCTGAATATTACTAAACATGCAGAAGTGTCAGCAATAAAAGTGTTCCAAAAGTGGGGGAATCAATTAAGAAATAATCAGATTATTATTATTTTTTTTTAATAGAATACTGTGAAATTTACACTTGGAAAAGGTGGAAAAGGCTGACAATGTGTTTTTAAAAAGTATTGAGGTGAAAATGTACTGGCTTGTGGTAAAAAGTGTAAGAAGGGTGTAATTGCTGAATTACAAGAAAATAGATTTAAAAAATGTCAAAAACAGAAAAATAATTACAGAACAAAACAGGACCAACATAATTATATATACATAGTAATATTAGAACAGCTTACCTTGGAGCAGTTAATACAAGTGTGTCACCCATACTGTATGTCGGTGTTCAATGAAATGCAGTGTCTGGGTTTACAGTGCTGGCATAGTTACTGTCTGACTTGCCCCTATATCTTATTTAGCCAATAACTATAAGACTTGTTAAAGGTACTATCCCACACACTGTAAATGGACATAATTGTTTATACTGTATGATGGAACCGTATGAGTTGTACATTTTAATTATACATTAATCATTTATTTTCGAGAGAACATTAAGCAGGACAGTCAATTAGATTGTAAGCAAAATTCATATTCATGTTGTTGCACAGGAGAGGGGGGAGATGGGGGAGGGGGGTGGAGAGTAGGATAGGAGAGGGGTGAGGAGGAGAGTAGAGGGGGAGGAGAGGGGAGAGAAGAGGGGGAGGAGAGGGGGAGAGAAGAGGGTGGCTGAGGGGGAGAGGAGAGGGAGGAGAGGGGGAGGAGGGAGGGGAGATGAGGGTAGGAAAGGTGGGAGAAGGGGAAAGGAAGGAGGGGAGGGTTGAGGAAAGTGGGTAGTGGGGAAGGGGGAGAGGGGGATGTGGGGGAGGAGAGAGGGTGGGGAGTGGGGGTGGAAATGAGAGGTGGAGTAGAGGGGCGTCGAGAGCGGAGGTGGGGAGGGGGGAGGACAGGTGAGGGAGGAGGGGAGGGGTGGAGAGGGGGAGGAGATGGGGAGGGGGTGTGAAGGAGCTGGGGAGGGGGGTAGAGAGGAGAGGTAGGGGCAGGAGAGGGGGAGGGGGGAGGAGAGGGGGAATGAGAGGGGAGGAGAGGAGAGGGGGTGCATAGGTGAGGAGAGGGGAAGGGAGGAGAGGGGGAAGGGGAGAGGAGAAGGGGGTGGAGAGGGGAAGGGAGGGGAGTGAGGAGAAGGTCAGGTGGAGAAAAGGGGTTGGAGAGGGGGGAGGATCGGAGAGGAGGAAGAAGAGGGGGGAGGAGAGGGAGGGAGAAGATGGGGGTGGAGAGGGAGGAAGGAGAGGGAAGTGTGTTGGAGAGGAGAGAGAGGGGTGAAGAGGAGTTGGGGTGGGAGGGGACGAGATGAGGGGGGTGATGGGAATGGAGATGAGGGGGTGATGTGTGGTGGAAAGGGTGGAGAAGAGAGGGGGTAGAGAGGGGGAATAGAGAGAGGGGTGGAGGAGGAGGGGGAGTAGAGGGGGGGTGAGGGGGCAGGAGAGGTTTACAAAACGCATAGGAGGTTTACCTCTGTTTACATGTCTTGTGATTAAAGATTTTGTATTCGTATCATTTTTACTGTAGTCTGCTATTTTTTCACTTCTACCTGGATCCTGCTTCAGCAGTTGGCAACAGGGACACTTGGGTTGGAGTTAGGGGGCCAGGGACACTTTAGGGGGCCAGGGACACTTCTTTTTCGTGACCCACTAAAAATGTTTTCGCCTATACTGGCCTATAGGGCCTGCACAGACACACACACAGCCACTGATATACACACACATACACACACACACACACACAGCCACTGATACACACACACACACAGCCACTGATACACACACATACACAGCCACTGATACACACACACACACACACAGCCACTGACACACGCAGCCACTGACACACACTGATACACAGACAGAGCCACTGATACACACACACACAGCCACTGACACACACACCCAGCCACTGACACACACGCAGCCACACAGACACTGCTACACACACACACACATACTGCTACACACACAGAGACACTGCTACACACACAGAGACACTGCTACACACACAGAGACACTGCTACACACACAGAGACACTGCTACACACACAGAGACACTGCTACACACACACACACACACACACACACACACACACACACACACACACACACACACACACACACACACACACACACACACACACACACACACACACACACACACACACACACACACACACACACACACACACACAAACACTGATACACACACACAGACACTGACACTGATACACACACACTTACACTGATACTGATACACACAGACACTTATTCACACACAGACACACACACACACACTGATACAGATACACACAGATACACACACACTCGCTCTCCCCTATATGCACACAGACACAAAAAGTGAATTACAGGCAACGACGGATGTGAGTGACTGGAGGGGGGGCCAGGGACACTTGGGTGGGAGATGGGGGGGGGGGGGGTCAGGGACACTTCGGTGGGTGGGAGGGAGGGGGCCAGGGACACTTGGGTGGGTGGGAGGGAGGGGGCCAGGGACACTTGGGTGGGAGGGAGGGGGCCAGGGACTCTTGGGGGCCAGGGACACTTGGGTGGGTGGGACACTCTGGAGGGGGCCAGGGACACTTGGGTTGGAGTTAGGGGGCCAGGGACACTTTAGGGGGCCAGGGACACTTGAGTGGGTGGGAGGGAGGGGGCCAGGGACATGTGGGTGGGTGAGAGGGAGGGGGCCATGGACACTTGGGTAGGTGGGAGCGAGGGGGCCAGGGACACTTGGGTGAGTGGGAGGGAGGGGGCCAGGGACACTTGGGTGGGTGGGAGGGAGGGGGCCAGGGACACGTGGGGGGGAGGGGGCCAGGGACACTTGGGTGGGTGGGAGGGGGCCAGGGACACTTGGGTGGGTAGGACTTTGGCTACGGACACTTGGGTGGGTGGGAGGTGGCCAGGGACACTTTAGGGAGGGGACCAGGGACACTTGGGTGGGTGGGAGGGAGGGGGCCAGGGACACTTGGGTGGGTGGGAGGGAGGGGGCCAGGGACACTTGGGTGGGAAGCAGGGAGGGGACCAGGGACACTTGGGTGGGTGGGAGGGAGGGGGGCAAGGACACTTGGGTGGGTGGGAGGGAGGGGGCCAGGGACACTTAAGGAGGGGGCCAGGGATGCTTTGTGGGCCAGGGACACTTGGGTGGGTGGGAGGGAGGGGGCCAGGGACACTTGGGTGGGTGGGAGGGAGGGGGCCAGGGACACTTGGGGGTTTGCCAGGGACACATGGGTGGGTGGGAGAGGGCCAGGGACACTTTAGGGGGCCATGGACACTTGGGTGGGTGGGAGGGAGGGGGCCAGGGACACACATTGGGGCCAAGGACACTTGGGTGGGTGGGAGGGGGCCAGGGACACTTGGGTGGGTGGGAGGGAGGGTGACAGGGACACTTGGGTCTCAGGGAAACTTGGGTGGGTGGGAGGGGGGGCAGGGACACTTGGGTGGGTGGGAGAGGGGGGCAGGGACACTTGGGTGGGTGGGAGGGGGCAGGGACACTTGGGTGGGTGGGGGGCCAGGGACACTTGGGTGGGAGGCAGTGACTGCGTGGGGTGACTTACCTTGCCGCCGGACGCTGCCCCCGATATCCCCTGCTGCCCGGGACGGGAGGTGGGCTTGGGGGCACGGGAGGTGGGCTCGGGAGGGGGTGCCACAGGAGGTGAGCTCGGGAAGCTGGCCGCGGGGGGAAGCGGGCCGCAGTAGGAGCTTGTACTTCCACCCTCCCCCATGTAACGTGCGGGCCGCAGAGGAGCTGGTACTTCCTCCTCCATCCCACGTTGGGAGCGGTGGAGAGGAAGGGAGCGGGGGGGAGGAACGGAGTGGGGGGGGAGGAAGGGAGCGGGGGGGGAAGGGAGCGGACCCTGCTTGCCCTGCGCAAGCGCGCGGGACCGCGGGGGGATTCGCTGCCTTTTTTTTTTTAACTTGAGCGGGGTTGACGGGAGACACCGCGCGGCCAGCCTCGCTGCGACCCTGCAATTTTGGTGCCGTGGCCCAGTGCCGGGTCGCGACCCACCATTTGGGAAACGCTGGTTTAGAGGATAAATATTATGAAAAGATCAAGGGGTCTATGCAGTAAGCGGCGAAAAAGCACTTTCGGCAGGGATTTGAACTCGCCATGTTTTTGGTGAGTTGCTATCACGGTATACAGGAAGGCCTGAATACCTGTGAGAGCAACATTTCCAAACATGACGATTTGCCGGTGGCGAGATGGCCTCCCTGCCGCGAAGGGCTCCCCTGCCGAGATCTGTCTGCAGCAGAGAGATCCGCCACTCTCTCTGCGTAAATCTCACCGGAAAAAAAATATTTTTAAATACAGTAAAATGTTATTCATAGTGTAGATGTGCAGGGGGTCTCCGGAGCTCAGCCGCGTTGGTTTGAGGTCCGGGGACCCCCTGCTTCCCGAGATACAGGGCCCCCTTTATGGCGTGCCAGCATCCCTCTGCTTTTAAATGTCCTGATCACGTGACCGTGGGATGTAAACAAAGCAGAGGGATACCGCCACCCCATAACGAGGCCTATATCTCGGGAAGCAGGGGTCCCCAGACCTCAAACCAACGCAGTTCTGCTCCGGAGATCCTCTGTACATCTACACTAGTTTCAAAACACATATATCAATAAACAATCATTTATTTATCTTGGAGAACCCCTATCTGGCTGACACATATTAGGCCGCGCTTATAGTGCTGGCGACGTCGCGTCAAAACAAATGTATTGACGCCGTCCCGTGCGCTTATAGTTGGAGTGACAGGATGGCGCGACGGCTTGGTCGCAATCGCTGGAAGTCACTTCAATTTGATTTTTCCAGCAACCGCAGCGTGACGTCAGCGTCGCCAGCACTATAAGCGCGGCCTTAGGTTAATTTCACACCTCACGAGCCCCCTCTATTTCCCACCCTTTACCCATGAATTTCTCCCCTCCGTCTCACTCACTCTCCTCCCTTCCCGCCTCGCATGTATTTATCTCCCCTGAGTCTAACTCCCTCTTTTCCTCACTCACTCCCCCCTTCTCTTCTCTCACTCGCCCCCACCTTCCGTCAATTACCCCACTCACTCAATCCCCCCACAAAATACATACCAAAAAAACCCACCCCGCAATACATAATAAAAATACCCGCAGCCGCCAATACATATTAAAAAGACCCCTGGCGCCCCGATACGTTTTTAAAAGACCCCCCCATACATATTTTAAAAAATTGGGCAGCACAGGTAAAATCATCATCATCATCATCATCACCCTCATATCAACCCCCCCTGCATCTTCCATCTCCCCCCCTTCTCTCCCCCCTGCATCTTCCATCTCTCCCCCCTGCATCTTCCATCCCTCTCCCCCCTGCATCTTCCATCTTTCCCCCCCTGCATCTTCCATCTCTCCCCCCCTGCATCTTCCATCTCTCCCCTCCTGCATCTTCCTTCTCTCCCCTGTGCATCTTCCATCTCTCCCCCCCTGCATCTTCCATCTCTCCCCCCCTGCATCTTCCATCTCTCCCCCCCCTGCATCTCCCATCTCTCCCCCCTGCATCTTCCATCTCTCCCCCCTGCATCTTCCATCTCTACCCCCATGCATCTTCCATCTCTCCCCCCCTGCATCTTCCATCTCTTCCCCCCCCCCTGCATCTTCCATCTCTCCCCCTCCCTGCATCTTCCATCTCCCCCCCTGCATCTTCCATCTCTCCCCTCCCTGCATCTTCCATCTCTCCCCCCTGCATCTTCCAGCTCTCCACCCTCCTGCATCTTCCAGCTCTCCCACCTTGAATCTTCCAGCTCCCCCTCCCTGCATCTTCCATCTCTCCCCCCCCGCATTTTCCAGCTCTCCACCCTCCTGCATCATCCAGCTTTCACCCCCTGCATCTTCCAGCTCTCCCCCTGCATCTTCCAGCTCTCCCCCCTGCATCTTCCAGCTCTCCCCCTGCATCTTCCAGCTCTCCCTCCCCTGCATCTTCCAGCTCTCCCCCCTGCATCTTCCAGCTCTCCGCCCCCTCATCTTCCAGCTCTCCCCCCCTGCATCTTCCAGATCTCCCCCCCCCTACATCTTCCATCTCTCCCCCCCCTACATCTTCCATCTCTCACTCCATTTGCCTACCTTAGGCAGCTGCAGGTTCGGCGGCAGGCACGCGCTCAGTAGCAGAAGGCACAGGAAGTGCCGTGAGTTGCTGTGAGCGGGCTCTGGGGGGGGGGGGGTGGAGATGAGCCGGGGACCGGGTGCCGGAGGGAGAGTCGGGGTGTCGGAGGGAGGGAGAGCCGGGGGGAGAGCGAGCCGAGGACCGGGTGCCGGAGGGAGGGAGAGCCAGGGTGCCTGGTGCCAGAGGTAGGGCCAGAGTGCCGGGGGAGCCAAGGCCAGCCCCCTTCTACCTTGACCAATCCCCTACGGCCCACGCTCACTAGCAGCAGGCACAGGAAGTGCCGCGAGCTGCTGTGAGCGGCACTGGGGGGATGGAGAGTGAGCCGAGGGGGGAAGGAGAGCGAGCCGGGGACGGGGAGCTGGAGGAAGGGGGTGTCGAGTGACGGGGGAGCACCGGCCGGGCTGCTGAATCCTCCCCGCCGCCCCCGCGCCCCGCCACCGACACATTAAAAAAAAACGGGAACATGGAGGATAACCCGGGACATTTCCGGGACAGACCGGCAACCGGGACAGCACACGAAAAACCAGGACTGTCCCGACAAAACCGGGACGACTGGTCACCCTAGCTCAGGAGACCCCTTTCTCCCGCACACTATTAATAAAAATACATTCAAGTTTTGTATACGTACCTTTTTGGTTTAATAAAGTATTGCTTTTTATATGAGCATATGTGGATGTCACCCTTATTCTTGAGCAACAAAAGAGGGATTGACTTGTGACAGCTTCCCTCAGACATCACTCTACCCCCACAAGCTGACCCTAGAGGTTACAGGGATGGTTTGCAGGAAAGAGCTGAAAGATACTGTGATAGGATTTGCTCACACTTGCCCGTGTGAGTAGAGCTGTTATCAGCTTTATTTTATTTATTCCACATCACCCTGATATTTCCCGTGTGCAAGGTTTTATGACTGATTAGTTTACAAGTTATACTCATTTATGTATCTTTATTTGTTTGTTCCTATGCGCTCACCACAGCTCTAAGACTAGAGTCAAACTGCCACCAGAAAAAACTGGATTGAAAATATTCCCCTCGGCCAGTACAGACAATTGAAAAGGAACTGTAATGAGAATAATGTCTTCTTAGAACAATCCAATATTCTCACTAATACATTTATAGAAAAGAAATATAAAAAAAACTAATATATAAGAGGCTCGAAATAAAACTATATCTTTAACAAGAGACTCGATCCTTACTCCGAACAAAATCCAGACTAAAAAGAACTTTGAGGTGCCATTTATAACGCAATATAATAAAGAAGCATGAAAAATAAAACACATCCTCAATCAACACTGGCATTTGTTGAAAAATGATCCCATTTTTGGAGGTCATATTTCAGATACAGCACAAGTCCTATTTAGGAAGGCTCCCAATATTAAAAATAGATTAGCTCCGAGTGCCCTAAAAAAGAAAAAAGAAACTATTATCCCTGGGTGGTTAGATCTTCCTAAGGGATTTTTCAATTGCAAAAATTGCACAGCTTGTGGCTATAGTTCCATTCCAAGGAACCACTTTAAATCCAATGCAACTGGAAAAAATTACAAAATTAATAGACATATAAATTGTAGATCTAAATTTGTAGTGTATCTCCTGGAATGTTCATGTGGTCTACAGTATGTGAGGAAGACCATCCGTCCAATACGAAAAAGGATTTTAGAACACTGGAAATATAAAAAGAAAGTTGGTTACACATAGCGTGTCTAAACACTTCCTTACGGTCCACAATGCTCACCCTAAGGGGTTAATATATAAAGGGATTGATACCGCAGATATATAAGTGCTAAAGAAACTCAGTGGCCAATTTAGTAAACTTCAATAAGTGACGTATCGACGGTTTTGGGCACTTTTCTAGCGAGTTTGCATGTGTAGCTATTCAGAAAGCTTCAATAACATGCCAAACTCGATAGAAAAGTGCTTCTTCCCGATCGGTAGAGCTCCCACTCAGACAAACTGAGCAATAGCTCAAAAAATGTTCAGTTTATCTGGATCCTCAGAGATTTTAGAGTGATTTGACATGGCTGGTAATCTATCTTAAATGTAAATCAGTCAATGTCGGCATTTTCATGGTGTGGGAATTTCTGCATGTTAGTCAATATGTGCAAATGTCTTTCTCACCTCTACAGAATGTGCTAGGAATGAAGTCTTACCTTCATACTGTATACCAAGGGTGAAGAGGTGTATTGTTAAACAAATCCTGCATTCTCAGAGGGAAGAAGTAAACATTATTGAAAGACGAGAGGGTTGGGAAACTCTGGCGAATTCTGTTCATATCGTCTTGCGAGGATATGTTGGTCAAACCTTTCATGAAAAAAGCCACAGGCCTATCATGGTACACACGGGCTGCTGACTCGAGGGCACATAAGACCAAGGAAGGGAGCTCCATTCTGTCAGTGGTCTCCATAAATATAATACCTTTTCCTTTGCTCAGAATGACCTCTGGTATGATGTTCTTGGATTGTATAGGCCTGCAGAAAATGCAACTCTGCTTGTAGACGAATGCATAGAAGAAGAAGGAAAATGCTACTATTGACAGAAAGAAGTAAAGGACCTTTAGGGATTTTAACGTTGCCATATCTGGTGATCAATCTGCAGAAGAAAATAATAAGAAATGTATATAAAATTAAGAAGTTCTGATGAACATATGTACAGACGAGAGTCAGGAAATATTGGAGCAACACAAGTGCACAGAACCTTTTTATTTCAACTTAATTTTTATTTGGGGTACAGAAAATAAAAAGGGAACATTCAGGACCACATCTAGCAGTTTCCGCATCATATCAAATATGGACCAATCAATCCCAATTTAACTTTAAATTTGACCAGAAATGATGGGGTCAAATTAACAGCAATTAATAAAAACACAGATACATAAATAGACCAGATAAATACATAGGAAAAGAGGGGAAGGAGATGGGGGACACCTTCTTTATTAGCTTTAGGTTTTTAACATGTCTATTTTCCTGTACCTATTATCTATAAGAAATACTCATTGTTCTGACACTGATCTTGGAACTTGCCCAAAAAACCACGGGGGGAGGACGACTTTGCCATCCTAAATAAAGGCCAGTTCTCTGTTGTCTCTCTACCCCCCTTCTCCGGCCAACCAATGATCTCAGATCTGGGAAAACTTATGGAAGATCTCTCTCAGGAATGCAGTGAGTTTCCCTGGGGTTAGAGCGTACTGGGATTGTGGGTTTATTCATTTTTATTTTCAACTGGCACCAGTTGTTTGGAGGTTAGAGACCCCTCCTCCCAGGGTTTAAGCTCACTCACCCCACTTTTTAAATAGATGTTTTTTTTTCATGTTCCTGTGTGGACAGACCCACTGAGGTCAGTCTCCCTCCAGCGGAGGTAAATGAGAATGTGCATAGGTAGTGTTAGGACCTGCTTACTGGTCATGCCTTGGCATGGCTTGCAGGCTTATGACGCTTTAACCAAAAGGTTTAACTCAATAACCCTTACTCATGAGAATACTGACATTGAGGTATTTAACTATATATTTTTTCACACTGGATGTAGCATTAGGTATTTTTGTATTTTGTTGTATACATTTGGCCACGCTCAGTAGCACTCCATTTGATATCTATCTATCTATCTATCTATCTATCTATCTATCTATCTATCTATCTATCTATCTATCTATCTATATATATATATATATATATATATATATATATATATATATATCACTTGTGAGCACATTCACATGTCTTAGACAGGTCTACTGTATATATATATAAATAAAAAAATGTGGTGATAAAGATCTCTCTCTGGGATCGAAACGTTGGACTTTATGTGCAAGTATTTGTGTACTTTGATACATTTTTTCATTACAGAACTGGTGAGTGCTTTTGTCTCTTTACCTTTCAGGTATTGTACTGTATGTTGTGTATTTTTATGACCTTAGCACCAGCTATTACTACTCCACCACTGGAGTGCAGGATATCTATCTATCTATCTATCTATCTATCTATCTATCTATCTATCTATCTATCTATCTATCTATATTTGTGGTGGGATCTGGGGTTAGAGCTTACCGGAATTGTGTGTTTATTGTCCTTCAGTACTAGTTGTAGCTGGATCACACCATTACCAACAGCACCACTTTTAACTGATTTAATCACCCCCAAAGTCACCAGCAGCACCATAAATGACCTCCACCTCTTCTTCTGTCACCTATCTTTCTACTTTCCAAAATTGTATTCAAAATATAACTCATATTTCTACTCAGTAGCAGATTTACAATTTCGCCACCCTTAGGTCCAATGAAATAAACCAGACACAAAGCCCAGAAAAAACGCTGCACCACAAAAATAAAAAAGCAAAAGGGAGATAATAAAAACCAATTTAATGTGCCAAAAAAGAGAGAGGGTTACACTATTCATTAGTTATCCACTCTCAAAGTTTTTTGCATACAGAAAATTTTGCTTCATGGACCCTTTACTCTGCAAGTGAAGAAACTCCTGTGGTTGTGGTTCTGACAAGGGAGTGACTATTATTGTTCATTCAACTGTGAGTATTATTCCAATTGTTGCTGAACTTATATGCTGTACTGGAGGGGTGATCTCTATGCGTTTGAATATATATATGGTCAGACAACCGCAATTCAATGCTAAATCCTCTACAAGTACATTATAAACTCACATGGTCAAGGCTTGCATAAGGGTTCCTTTCTGCTTCTTGTCTACCATATCACCTTATTGGATTATAGAAAGTATTCCGGATTTGTATCAGTGGAATTCTTTCTCTATAGTTAATCCCATATATTTGACCCTCAGTTTTTTCCCCTATCCAGGGTAATCTATCACCTTTAGGCCCATACATTTTCGCAGCTCCTAAATCTTTCGTCTCACTTACACACACACACGCACACACATGCACTTACTCTGACACACACACTTACTCTGACACACACACAGGCTCACACACAAGCTCACAGACACTTAAAAAAAATCTTTTTATTAGGGCACTAAGGCATCGTCCAGGGTGGGTAGAGCTGCGCTGGCGCTCCAGCGCTGCGCCCTGCTCGGCCTTGATTTTCCTGGTCGGCTAGGTGCGCGCGCGTCTGGGGGCGCGGCCTCAAAGTCACAGAGCTGGTTCGCCCTCATTGGGCGAACTGCTCACGTGACGTGCTTGCGAGCGGCCAATTCAAATTTGCTCGCTCGGCAAGCGGCTGAGCGACGAGCAGGCGCGCCCGAGCGCTCACGCAGGCCACGTGCATTGTCGCAAAGTGTCTAGCGTTAGCGTGCACGCCTGCTCAGCGCCACCCTGTACTAGCCCTTACAGTACACTCTTGTACATATTATACATTTCCATTTTTACATGGTGAAGCATGCTTATTGACAATGCATTTTTTTCGTTACAATAGTTTCACATTTTGTAAGTTCCCCTTTTTGCTTATTTTTTATTAACATAACAACAATTTTTTTGTAAAAGAAAAAAATGAACAACTTTATTGTATATTGTCAACCAATATGTAACTCAAACTTAAATATTCAGTTTCTGGTAAATCAGACACAGACACTCACACTGACACTGACACAGACACTCTCACTGACACTAACACTCTCATAGACACTCTTACTGACACTCTCACAGACACTGTCACAGACCACTGACAGACCACTGACTGCGCTCTTGCCTGACCCTTTCTCTACCCAATGTAAGCCGGAAGTTGACACGACTTCCAGCACCTGCAGGGAGAGGAAGGACAGCAGAAAGCTACGTGGTGTGCCGACGCGCCATCGGTCCTGGGACAGCACGGGAGTTGTCCCAGCTCCCCCCTTCCTGATGGCTCTCACCACCTGGTGGTCGCAGAACTCAGGTTTAAAATCACTGCAGTATCGTTTACACTTTGTAGTACTGCACATTAGCGCCCCATTTTTCTTCTTTTTTTCAATACACATATTGTAATACCGCCCTCCCACCAATACACAACCCCCCCTATATTAATGACAAGGCCAGTTGAGAAACCTGGGAAAGCACACACACATCTCTCACCTCAGGGCGGCCCCTGCCATCCTCTGCCGCCCTTCCTCTGCAGTGCACTGCGCGCTTCCTCCTCCGCTGACTTGAGGAAGCTGGGTAAGTAAAGAGTACTTTTGTGGTTCTGCAGCACACACACAACCTCCCTTCCCCAGTACACATACCCCCCTTTCCTCAACCCACAAAATACCCCTCCAACACAACCTCCCCCCCTCCAGCACACACAAAATGGCACCCCTAGCACACACAAAATGGCACCCTCCTCTCCCCCACACACACACACACCAAACGAAGCCCCCCTCACAAAACGTAATTCGCCCCTCCAAATGGGACCTGCCCCCCACAAAACAGAATCCCCTCACCGACAGAAAAGAATCTGTCCCACCCCCCAAAACAGAAGCCCACCCCACAAAAAAGAATCCCCTCATAAAACAGAATCTGTCCCCCCCATAAAGCAGAATCTGTTCCCCCCCAAAACAGAATCGCCACCCCCGAAACAGACCTTCCCCTGCAAAAAAACAGAATCCCCCCCAACAGAATACCCCCCCAACAGAATACCCCACAACAGAATACCCCCCCCCCAAAAAAAACAGAATCTCCCCTCACTCACTTTAGTGGATGCTCTGTTGCCTTCTGCTCTTAATGGATGCCTGGCTGCTCTTAATGGTTGCCTGGCTGCTGCTCTCTGACCTTTCCTTCCACAAGCAGCTGTACAGTGTGGCTCAGACAGACTTGAAACATTGTTCCCACACTATACAGTTGCTTGTAGCCCCGCCCATTCAGCTGTCTCCTCCAATCCAGGCTCAGGGGAGGCGACGAGCTGAGGACTGTCTGTGACTCATGATGCAGGGAAAATCTGCTGCCCCCAAAATCTGCCGCTTTCGGCCCGGGCCTAGCGGGCCTTAGTGGCAAATCTAAGGCTGCGGCCAGGCTGGGAGAGGGCGAACTGGCGCTCGTGTGCGGTGACGTCGCGCTCCCTGCTCGGCCGGGAGATTTGTGGCCGGCTAGGTACGCATGCGGGGGCGCGGCCATGATGTCACAAAGCTGTTTCGCCCTCATTGGGCGAACCGCCTTCCTGATGCGCCAGCGAAACGCAAATTCAATTTTGCTCGCTTCGGCAAGCAGCTAAGCGCCGAGCATGCACAGGTGCTCACTCACGCTGGCCATACACATTGCTGCACTGTGTTTCATCACGGCCAGCATGAGCGTGAGTGCCCGCTCAGCGTCACCCTGGCCACAGCCTATGGCTGCGGTCCCAGTCACTGCCACAGCGCATGGCTCGGCGTGCGCTGTGCGTGTAAGCACCGCCCCTCAATGGGGCTGGGCCCAGTACGCACCTTCCCGCTGAAGGTGCAGCCGCGCCGTACTGCAAGATTTTTTAAACTCAATAAAACTTGCGACGGAGGCGTGGCCACGCCCCCACCGGCGGTTCACCTAATGAGGACGAACCTGACGAGTGACGTGATGGCCACGCCCCCGCAAATCCCCGACCATGCCCCCTCTCGTCGCAAGCTCCCTCTCTCACCTCAGACCGCAGATCGCGGTTAGCACGGTGCACGCGCCGCCCCCCCCCCCGCCGGGCACGCGTGTCACAGACATGACTGGGACCGCAGCCTAACACTGTTTCTACTACAGTATTAGACATGGGGTTATTCCACATAGTAATTAGGTTTGTTTCAGCTTTACTTATTTTGCGGTTTGTTGGAATATTCCATGCACAATGTGGAAAACAATTATTGTTATATTCCCTCTTGATGGGGATGTATATATGTATAATTTTCCCATACAACCCTATATGATTTCTATGAGTCGTTTTGGTCTTTTTAATTATGGAACATTACATGTCTAAACTATCTATTGTTTATGGGACATTTTCCTGTTCTATTTCAACCATTATGATTTCATCATTATTTTGTATTTACTTAAACAATATATATTGATTATATTTAGTTTCCATATATGGTTGAGCATTGTTTGCTATTCCTTCCTCTCCAGAGGTATCTGGTATGGAAAGTTAGATTACCTTTTGTGATGTGGACCCACACATGACCCTGTTGATTACCTTTTTGCAATTATGGTTATGAATTACATGACATCATACTTTATTAATAATATATATTTTTTCTTGTCCATATCCACCTTTTCCATTTCCTCTCCTTCTATCTTCCCCTCCCCATTTCCTTCACCCCCCCTTTTCCTTTTCTCCCCCTCCCTCCCCCTTCCCCCTCCCCTTTTCTCCTTCCCTCTTCTCCCTCCATTTCCCTTTCCCACCCCCCCTCCCCCTTTCCTTACAGACTGCAGACAGATCACACAGGCAGAACTTTGAAAAAAAAAAGACAGTGCTAAAAACACTGCTAAGTCGAGCGGTTTGGCATTTTCCTACCGAACGGTATCTGACTTGCGATAACTCTTTCTGAATACCGTGATAACACAAATGTCAGACCATGAGGTACAGTAGGTCATGTCAAACCGTTTGAGTTTGATTTTATCGAAGCTACCTGAATAGGCTCCAATCTCTCTCCAACAATTCAGTCATGTTTCAGCCTTTTTGGCCATGCAAAAAAGTCTTACCAAATTCCAAAACCTACAAATCTCAGCGGAACGGGTGCTTTCCACTTGGGAATGCACAAATCACAGCTACTAGAATATGCCCCAATGAGGCATTGATCATTTCTTCTTATTGTACTTCACTTAGGGCCTAAGTCTAAGTCTTGGGCCAACCAAATCCTATTTAATCTTCCCAAGCTCATCTTCCAGTTCTTGCAGTACTGCTTCACTTCACTTCACTGCTTCACTTCAGAGTCCGGCAATATTTGCATCAAATTGGCTACAAAACAGCTTTATTGCATATTTAACAAAAGCCATACTTTGTTTAATTTTTCATCAAGTTTAGCTCTAATACTTTATGCTGGTATTCTGTTGTTACAATGAGGAATCAGTTGTTTTAAACAGATTTTATCAGGTAAAGCCCACTTTTACATAAGCCATATTTGAATGCCCTGAAACACCATTAGACAGAGTACTTATTACAAAAAATATTAAGATTTAAAATAATTTTCTAGAAAACTACACATATTACGCTATTTCATTTTACAATGAATCACAAAATAAACGTTATTAAAAAATAATTGATATTAACCATTTATACTCAATGAAAAAATGTCTCTGCAATGCCCTATGATAAAACATAATTAGATTAAAAAAAGAATCATTTAGACTTTTGATGAATGGTTTACTTTATTTATGCCATTTCATTAAATTATTATTTCCTGAGACGTAAAAGTTCTCAATATACCATATCTCAAATATTCTCAATATACCATATCTCAAATATTCATTGAAAAATGATATTACAAACTTGAAAGAAGTGAAGATGCTGCCATCTTGGATTTTAAATGTCAGCATAGAAGTACAAGAGTGACAGACGTGCATTGTGATTCATTTATAAACCTTCACGCTTTTGCTTCGGCAGGGACAGTACCAACCTTCTTTATTCCCCTTTTTCTAGACTAGTAATTTCTTTTATTGTAATTCAGCCTACGATAATTTGCAGTTGGCTAAATAACAAATTCAAGATTGTTGTCAAATCCAAACTAGCCTCCTCCTTATTCCTGTCAAGCAATACTATATTATCTTAGCCATTATCTTTTACATGTTTTTTCTAAAGTCCCTTCAAAGTACATTCTGTATATTATTTTATATTTACTTTGTAAGGCTATATTTTAAGATATGTATAAACTTGCCCTTATATGAATCCTAACTTTTATAGTTGATCTGCGCAGTTACTATACATAATTAAAGACTACACATCTTGTTTATTGTGTACAATGGAACAAGGGATATTGAGCAATTTTTCCCAATATAAACAGTATACAATGTTGAAAAAACATGAGGAATATATATGATGTGCCTCAGATCTCAGTACTTCCTATTTAGGGTACAGTATACTGTACCAACAGAAAATAAATTGTGGCATCCCGAACCCACAGAAAAAAAACTAACTTATGTTGAATTAACAAGTTATCTTCACCAATTAATGGATAGTTGGAATGTGTACAGTAACTCTAGAGACCAGAGAGACAAGAAGTATGTAAAATAATGTGTATTTAAAGTTACCGTCATTGACTTGGATGGCAATTAATGGGCAATTTTACGCATTTCCTGCATAGTTTCTTAGCAAATATTAGGGGTTACTGTTTACTTTTACTTTCAGTATCTGACACACGACCCGTCAACTTTTACTGATTTTTCTGTGTGTCACTGAGTGGAAGTCGGCCCCACTGATTATCATTAGCGATATGTAGATACCATAGATTTCAATGTAGTCTCACTACCAAAAACTTTTCCCTTAAAATTACATTTTACAGGGCGAAGAACCTGAAAATCTCACTGATTTCAGTCCTTGGAGATTTGCATCTCCGTGACCCCCTAATCTTATGTTCTACCACAGAAACATGATGGAAACGGCATTAGTTTTAAAAACTAAAAACACGCCATTACCAACACACAGGCTTCTTGTATTAAATGCAAATAACGTGTCTGGAACAAGGAAATGTAAGAAGTTATTTGTCTGAGTAAATATTGACAATGGATATTGTACTACATTATATTGACATACTTCAAAACGAGGTAACGCTCAATGTTTTACTTCCTGGTAAAACATTTTTATAAATAAATGAAATCATCAGTATTAAAATGCATGTAACTTGTATGTGTTACATTAGATAGCATGCTGCTTACAATGTTACTAAAATATGCGTACAGGGAAATACTAAAGTTGATATGCAAAATAAAATGTAAAATTAAATAGACGCGATTTTTATTTTCTTCTCTGGAGTCAGGAGTCAAATGCAGTTGATTTCTGATTTTTTGATGACAGCTGATTTGCTGGAGAAGCTGAAGTGCTTTAAAATTATTATTATTATGGCTTCTATGTCTTCTGCAACACAATCCCATTCTTTAATTAGATTTGTTTCGCTTGCACCAAACCACCAAGAAGGATTTACAGTTTTTACTAACAGGATAATATCTGGTTATTTGTATAATCTGCTAATTTAAAAGGGATCGGAAAGAGCGGGCAATATTCATGTGTACCTAATACATGTACTGTTTAACCCTCAATTTCAAATGAATAAAACTCATGCAGAAAATAATTTATCACATCTAGCATTTTTGTAATCTTAATGAAGATGTACAAACGGTCCAAAATGTGCTTACAACCTTTTAAGGGCTTTTTTTTCAATCCCAAATTTGAATGTCTGCAAAACTCTTCGCAAAGCCTCACTGGCCTAATAATCAGGGCAGCCGACAGCTTTCCCAGGGCCCAGGACCAGTTTCCACTGTTGACTCACTTCTTCTCTCACTCCCCAACCTTCCCTCTCTCACACGCTTCCTCGCTCTTACTTACCCCTTCTTCTGTCCCCCCTCTTTCCCCTCATCCCTCTCTTTTTCTCCCCATTTTTCCACCTCCTTCCCCATCACTCATGCATTAGTCCCTCTCCCTCACTGCCCACTTTTCTTCCTTATCCCCAATCTCTCCCTACCTCTCTTGCACCTCTCTCTGTTACGGTCCTACCCTCCTCTCACCCAATCCCCCCTCCTCCTCTCACCCAACCCACGCCCCCCCTCCTCTCACTCAATACCCTCCCTCCCCCCACATACACACACAGTTCTACTTGACAACAAAATCCACAAGCCCCCAACGCTCCACAAAACACTATTCTCAACACACACAGTTCCCCTCACAATTCTCCCCAACACAATACCCACACAATTCTGCCCACCACACACACACACAAACACTCCAGTCGGAATAGGGCATTTGGTTGCGACTGTCTTGTAATCAAGTCTCAACCGGCGGTTGGCCAAAGAGGGACCCTCCGCTGCGGAACACTCAGCCGCTTCACCAAGGTAAGTAAATTTAACTGTTAATTAGCAATTAGCAACGGTGGTAGAGGGTAAGGTAAAGGGGAATCAGGGCAAAGGGGAATCAGGGTAAAGGGGAATCAGGGCAAAGGGGAATCAGGGCAAAGGGGATTCAGGGCAAAGGGGAATCAGGGTAAAGGGGAATCAGGGTAAAGGGGAATCAGGGTAAGGGGAATCAGGGTAAAGGGGAATCAGGGCAAAGGGGAATCAGGGTAAAGGGGAATCAGGGTAAAGGGGAATCAGTGTAAAGGGGAATCAGGGTAAAGGGGAATCAGGGTAAAGGGGAATCAGGGTAAAGGGGAATCAGGGAAAAAGGGAATCAGGGTAAAGGGGAATCAGGGTAAGGGGAATCAGGGTAAAGGGGAATCAGGGCAAAGGGGAATCAGGGTAAAGGGGAATCAGGGTAAAGGGGAATCAGGGTAAGGGGAATCAGGGTAAAGGGGAATCAGGGCAAAGGGGAATCAGGGTAAAGGGGAATCAGGGTAAAGGGGAATCAGGGTAAAGGGGAATCAGGGTAAGGGGAATCATGGTAAAGGGGAATCATGGTAAGGGGAATCAGGGTAAAGGGGAATCAGGGCAAAGGGGAATCAGGGTAAAGGGGAATCAGGGTAAAGGGGAATCAGGGTAAGGGGAATCAGGGCAAAGGGGAATCAGGGTAAGGGGTTAATGTTTTTAGGGTAGGGGGAGTAGGGTAAGCAGTTAGGTTACAGTGCTTTAAGGTAAGGGGCACGATAGTATTAGGGGTTACGATTAGGGTTTTTTTAGGGATATTTAGGGACTTACCTTGTCAGCAAAGCAGCCGGCGGCAAGAAGTCCCGGTGGCTAGGTGAGTAGCAGCTAAACCCCAGCAGAGATTTGATTGCAGTTAAATGGCTGCAAACAATTGTCTTAGACCCAACACAATTCCCAACACACATCTTCGGAGTGGAGTGGAGTCATGGGTTCGGTGCCGCGCGCAGATGCAGAAGTTGAACCGGACATCTGGGTGGGCTCAAGTTCTTGCACTGACAAGTGGGCAGGGAGGCCAGCTGCTTCAGCAGCTGGGCAGAACTGGGGACCGGCCGCTGGGCCCAGTCTCTAGCCAAGTCCAACTTCCAGTGCCAGTCAGCCAGGACCAAATTCCAGCACTGGTCGACCAGCTTCTCCCCCGCAACTCTTGTCCTAGCTCTCTTTCTTCATCCTCAGTGGCTTTGCTAATAATGTTGTCAAATTATGAATCTTTCAGCAAAATATCTCCGGACAGTTAGCGAAACATGGTGTGTGCCCTATTTATAGTCTCGGCATTAAGCAAATATAGCAAATTTAAAGAATTTCGCAAATAATAAAATTAAAATGCAATGCATATTGACTTAATGTATGGTGAATTGTGTGCGAATGACAACGGCATCCACCGCTTTTTTTATTACTTTAAAAAAAAAAAAAGCCTAATTCATGTTTGGTGGCCTCATTTGCACATCTCAAAACCTTAGCCAACGTTCCTACTTTTAAAATAAAAATGACTTACTTCTTAGCAACATTACACTATTTCTGAACCCATGTCACATCAAAGTTACTGTACATTCAGTGCACACAATGTCATAGCAGAACAAATATTGAAATTACTGTATAATGAAACCACCATCTCTTTATTAAATATCTTATGCAGTTTTAGCCAAAAGAATAAAACATTATATAATGCCATTTATCAAACACCAATATTAGTTGAAGTTACAGTTTGTTACATATTGTAGACTTCACCCTTGTTTATCAATAGTGGGGAGACCGAGTAGGGAACTCCAGCAGGCACAACATCTTTATCTCAATCTTAAAGGTTGTTTGTTTCTTTATTTAAAATGGTATATGCTGGAAGTTCTTTCTTTGGACTTCTTGTATCCTGTTTTAATTCAGTGGTGGAGTTACCTGCTCGGACTCTATATTCTTTAATACAACTGAATGAGAGTTATTATATCGAGTCTCCCCTATAAGTACTTTCAAACTATGGATTTGTGCAAGCTGATACACTACTTTTTACAAACATTACCAATGAAAGGAAACATAAGCAATTCAGTGGTTGGTACTAATGGGATAGTAACACCTGGAAAACCTAGACATATATTTTATCCCGAATTAATGTAAAATGTTTATACAATTATACCATATTGGAAACCCATTCAAGGTTTCCACCATACTGTGGATCCCATTGCCAGCCAACTTGAGATGGATGCTTCAATCCTCATAAATATCTAAAGGTGCGTGCTCTCTTTTCTCATAATAGCTCTGTAGGTGGAGGGGCAGTGCTGTTGATAGAGATGTTCCACCAATGTGTTACTCCCAGGAACCATAGTATCTCGTGTACCTTTATTCGCGTAGTTCCAAAGATGAACAGCATAGGAGTCATTGAAAGTTGGCAACTTGTTCCAAACCTGGTAGAACGTCTTCCAGGATGGGCCTGGAATAGGGTAGAAACGTTTGGGGTTTAGGTAGGAGATGTTTCCACATAAACCATCCTTTACATCCTTGAGTTCAGGCAGGACACAGATCTTTTTCAGAATGCGTGTGAAGAGTGCTGGTCCTTGGTATCCCCACACTGCTCCATTAAAGTCCCGGACAAAGCTTTCCATGCTGTTCCAGGCAAAACTGTGTCTGGGAGAAAGTCCAAAAATACTATTACCAGAAGTCTGAGAGAATTCACA